>NW_028145483.1:212500-287500 GCF_977016875.1 Pavona decussata
AACATCTGAAAGGGACTATCTGAGTTAACTTGACCGTAATAGAACTACGCCTGTTTGTACGATTGAATTCGTACCTCAATAACTTGTTCAACTGCAAAATTACAACTGGCTGTTCCATAATGTCTACATACTGAGTCAATGTCAATTAAATTTGGTCTCCAAAAGCGTTTTTTTCTTTTTTTTTTTCTAGTCGTGTAGTTCTAAACCTTAGTGCATGCACCTTTGCACTCGCAAATAAAGCGGTAGCTATAATGACAATAGACTGCCTTCCACTTCCCGTTCGAGTTGGTGTTCATTACCACGCAGTCTTTGCTTGCACTGTTTGAATGACTGTTCATCCAGTTAGTGTACACCACCGAAGATCCACCAACCCACTTATACACTCCTTCGGTAGCTTTGTCCATTAAGCCGATAAAGTATTCACCTATAGAGGAAGTGAAGACACAGTGCGTTAGGGATGACTTACCTGTAGGTCTTACGTCCAGCAGAAAAAAAAGGAAGGATTTAGCAAGCAATCAAGCAAGCAAGGGAGCAAGCTGACGCATTAGTAAGCAAGGTGGGTTAAGGGCAAATAAATAAATAAATAAATAAATAAATAAAAAAATAAAATAAAGAAATAAGTAAAGTGAACTTTCTGGTTCTATAAGGGCCAATACCGGTAGGTCTTCACGCTGCACAGGAAACGAGAAAGGGCTAGGGATTTTGCAAGCAAGCAAGGAAGCAAGCAGGGTGAAGCATTGGTAGGCAAAGTGGTTTGAAGGCAAACAAATAAATAAATAAATAAATAAATAAAGCGACCTTTATTTCTTTTTACAAACCTGCATGGATATTTTCCGCACAGTTTTCCTTGAGTTTTGCTCTCAAAAAAGATGTCGCAGTTAATGTCCATGCACATTTTTGTGCCAAATAAAGATCGATAAGAGGCCATTTTACAGTCGTGTCCTTAGTGACCTGGCCTTGGATTGCAAGCGAGGCTGGGATGACCTTGTTTTGATACAAACCTCACTGCTTGTCATATGTAAATGCATATTAGTTAGCATAAGAACAGAATGATCTTCTGATTAATACTTCATTCTCATTTATCTACCAGACATTACATATTCCATCACATTATTTACATTGCGCAAATGCCACACATTGACATTCCAATCCTAGCAGTATGCAGGATGTTTGTCCTATGAACCTAGTTTAATGGGCTTAGCTCCCACGAGTCTCCTACAGCTCAGTGGTGGAGCATCTGATCAAGTTCAACTCCTGATAGGAGAACTCGGATTTTCTTTTTCGAGTATGCCTGTGTCATTTACTAATTAATACATCATTGTCATTTATTAACCAGGCTTAACACATTCCAGTAAAAACCAGTAATAAACTGTGTTTGCAAGGGCCACCGCAAATATACTTCACTGACCGTGAAATCAGCCTTGCTCTTTTTTTAGATTATTTTTTTTTAAGCATATTCCATCACATTACTGTATTTCCATTAAGCATGATCTTCGTTTGGAAACGGCAGTGAGGTTTGTATCAAAACAAGGTCACCACCGGCCTCGTTTCCATTCCAAAACCAGGTCACTGAGCACACAACTGTAAAACGGGCTATTGTTTCATTTACACGCAATTGTATCCCGAGAATATCACCAAAGCGACAATCACGTTCCATACGGCTCCGGGAATACAAACCTTGCTCAGAAGCAAGAGCGTCAATCTTGCGGTTATCTTCTCTCGACATTATCTCTACCAAGTCTCCCTGGACACCACCAGAAGTTTGAAAACTCTTGCAATGGTATCTTGCCTGGGTTAAACTCTTATGGCTGGTGAATAATCGAACGCAACCTGTTTTGTATTGGCGCCAGTTGTGTTTGCAGTCAGGCACTGAAAAAAATAAGCACAATATTAAGGGTACATGAAAATTGTCTGTTGTACAGAAGAGTTTTTGCCAATGGATCTTTGTAACGCTGAGCCATGTTGAGTCTCAGGAGCATTAAAAGTTTTGTTTTTGCACGGCAAGCCTCGCCCAGACGGGAATTCATTGCGAGGCTTGCCGTGCAAAAACAAAGCTTTTTATTCTCCTGAGACTCAACATGTCCGCCAAGCCATCAAGGTCTATATATCTGTCACAGTACTTTTTTTTAATGGGTGCATCACACTACGAGCTACCTTCAAGACAAGTCAATTGATTGGCTCCGCCCAAAAACTTCATTTTCCAAAACTTTGCCATAAAAAAAATTATATTCAAATATTCAAAATGTTTCTCCTTTTTTTTAGCAAACGTGCTTAAAACGTGGCTTGGAAAGACATGCCATTAAGGGTGCAATGCACGATCCTTAACAAGCTTTATAACCACCGCTTCATCATTTTCAATTAGTTCTATTCTGTAGAGCACGTATATTGTATCGTTTTATTGAAATTTGGTTTAGTGTTTGCATCAGGGGACTATCTCTAACAAATAAATATTTCATGCCGAAGATGGCCGCTTACAAAGAATTCATGTCTGAAAAGTTGAAGAGAATTTGTTTCCAGTCAATGAATGACGATGTCCTAATGACGGTACCTCCTTTTGTTACTGTGCATGCGCATACATTTGGCGCATCTGAAGATGATCTGGGAAACTCGGATTTCCTAAGAACGGTGCCTACTAATACAAAGGCATTTTACGCAGCTGATGGCTATGCAGGAAAAGCAGTTTATAGCTACCTGTGGGACTGTTTGAATCACGAAAAAAAATGGAGCGTACTAACCCATTTTTCAGAGATAATCGAGCTTCTATTTAAAAACGGAATGCTATAAATTGTTCTGAAAAGGATATTTTTGCTTGATTATCTCTGGAAATGCGTGGTTACTCAATATTCTTTTTGGATTACAAAACACTTTTATCTGCTTTTCCCCCATAGAAATAAACTGTGGAAAAATACCTCTGTATTTTGAAGGACCGTGGTCCTTAAGTATAGGGAAGATTCTAATTGAAAAAGTTGTCAGAATGTTCACTAACTTTGCTGGACAGAAGACGTTAATAGACTGTTCGATGATGCTGAAAGTCGTGACGTAGTCATCACCGATGAGGTAGAGACAATTGTTGACGTAATCGGAGATGTTGCTGGCTGATTTGGCGTCAACAGAGACACAAATGACCTCACTACAGGCGGTGAAGGCATCGCAGCTGATGAAGTCTCTGATGAGTTAGCTAATGAATTTTGTGATAAGAAGAAAACAAGGTTGATCAATGCCAAGAGCAAGTTGAGGAAAGTTAAAATTATTTGAAAATACAGTTGTCCAATTTTGGAATATTATTTTTCACCTCAATAGTTCAGGGCCCGGTTGATCGAAAGCCGATTAGCGCTAATCCACAATTAAAAGTTAATCAAAGGTTTTTTTTTCCCTGGCGGTCGTTGAAAATGATTCAAAAAGCTAATTTTAAGCTAAAAATTATGAAAAGTCAAAACTGATGGACGAAAATCTTTAGGGAGAATCTTTTTTGATTTATTTTATAATCCGGGAATAGGTTAATTTGTCTTTGAACAACTTGGCCCTGTAAAAAATAATGCTGTAAGCCTGGCTTTGGAAAACGGTATAACAAAGATTTTGAGATCTCGCGGCTTTCTTTTTTTTTCCCTTATAATTATGATAGTTTAAAATATCATAGCTTGTGTACCAGTCGTTCCCGGTCCTGATCCTGTAAGGCGCCAGCGGTGCTAGGCGCGCGGTACCAGTTGTGCAAAAGCGTCCGTCGTAAGACGGGCGTTGCGTAGGTTCGGATGAGTGAAAAGGGCCGTTAGATTTTATCAACTGAGTTCGTGAAGGCAATTTGGCCATCCTAAAGTTACCCCTCCAAATTACGCGATTCTGATATATTAACCAGATATTTGTCTCTCAACTCCCAGTTGGCATTTATAGGCTGCAGATCTGAATTGCCACTTGTCTTTCTGATCTGTTGGGAAGACTTTATCAGGACGGTGTGATTTTGCTTATCAAAGTCCTTTCAGTGGTTTTTGAATTTTGTGCAATTTTTGCTTCAATGCCGTGCAAATAAAGAAGACGTGCATAGTTACTGACCTCCTTGTAGCAAACGACCAAACTCAAAACCCTAGAAAATAATCAAAATGTATGCTTCAATAAGTTTCTCTATTATTCTTATTTGTTGACCTCTATAGAGTATGAACAGCTCTCCTCGTAGTAAGGCTATCGTCGCTAGAAAATCAGGACATTTGAGACTGCGGAATTATCGATCAGCGGCTATTTGGTAAAAACAAAATGGCGGTCGTGCAAGGGCGAAGTATATTCCAAAATGCTTAAGTGAAAATTCGTTTGTAACTGTTCTCACCACGTAAAAGTCTCCGAGATGGCAATATAAAAGATCAAAGTCTCCTGAGAGCTAGCTCGTGAATGCAGAAGTGAATAGTGGCAACCGTAAAGCGGTACTCGCATAAAACTACGCTGCAAAGATTCGTGGACGCCATACCGCATTGCGGGAATGGAACATGTATAAACAATTAAATTACACACGCACTCTGATTCCTTTCGATACGCGAAGCAACGCAAAAGTGGACTTGTGCGTTCCTTTGGTGGTTTTGCGTGGTTGCCAATCGACAAAAATAGCGTCCAGTTTTTCTTCCAAGAACCTCTGTATTTTTTTCTTCGTGTCGTGTTGTTGCTGAATAAAACTTGATACGTGTGAACGATTTTGGTTTCTTAGCACGTGACCTAAATCTTGCTGTTTTCAGCATGGTAATACATGGTATTCCTTTCTGCGTTCAGACGACGGCTTCTGTCGCGTTTTATAACATCGGAAGCTTTCAATCTTGCTAAAAGTGCTATTTTGGCTTTATCCAAGTGAATGTAAATATAGAAATACATGAAGCGTTTGCGATGATTGTCGGAATAACGTAAAAACAGGAGAAAATATACTTCAAATGATGTCTCTTGGGGCAAAATTTCGAGCACTTTTACATATAGACGGCCGAAAAATCGCAGTTCAAAGATAGCAGATCTCGGGATTTTAGCGTGGAAAGCCATGGGATGTTTTTCTGAAGCGGCCATTTTTTATGGTTTTCAAATTCAAAAAGGAAAAATCAAAATTAATCGCACGGAGCTGCATGTGGGACACAAGGTGAGTTATTTTAACGTAAGCTTATGTAATTTTCATTCCTGCATACACATTTTTACGATCGCGATCGCATTCGGTTTTCCGATAACCACTGGTTATAAACTATGAGTTCGCATTTTGTTGATATGCTCCTATATTATATTGCTACTTACTTCTTGTGGTAGCGTCACTTTAATGGGCTCGTAGTATGAAAATCCAATGCGAATTTCCAGCGCGTCTCCAGATAACTCTGTTGACAAGGCGTTCAGCTCACAATCGCGACGTAATGCTGAGGTCTGACGTTCAAAGTTGAAAGACATGCATTGGTCATATGAAAGACATCTTTGCAAGCATTCCATTTCGGAGAAGACCTGATACACTGATAAGACATGACCGTTCAATACTGCATCTGATGAAAACAAAATTGTTAGTGCTCTTGCTAAGACGGTAAAGGTTCTAGAATTTCTGGTTGAGTTATGTAGCGTTCAGTGCCGAATCAGTTTATCTTGAGGCAAATCTGTAGCGTTTCAGTACACTGCATGCTGTTTAAGGTACCAGTGATCAAATATGTAAGTCGTACGTTTACTCATCATCATCGTCATCATCATCATCACCACAATTAATGAACCTGTGTCACATTTAATGCAAAGCTTGACAAGAGAGCAATTTCGGAAGTGAATATTTCGGAAACTCCCTTTTTAAGAAAATTAACTGTCGTTTCAAAGAGAGCTCATTGAAATTAGTCTAAATGAATTTGTGTCGCATTTATTATGCATAGCTCGATAACATAGCAATTTGGAAGTGAAGATTTAGAAAACTCCTTAAATATAAAACGAATAAACATTGGTTTTAAAAAGACCTCATTGATTATTGTTATGGAATTTTGGTAAGGAAGTCTATGGACCATTAAAACAGTTCTAATTTGTTTTGTGTACGCGGTGCCGTTTATCAGTTGATAAAATACCACATACTAATGAGGAGTGTTTTATCAGCTGATAAAACACTCCTCATTAGTATGAGGTGTTAATGTTTTTCTCGTATGCTAATTTCCAACGTTCGCAAATAAAGCATAATTGTTGTGAATTTTATTGACACACGCTTTTCCAAGAATGTTTTTGAAGCCGTTCAAAAAACTGGCAGCGTAAATGAAATCCTTCGGTGTGTCTATTAAAAAAATTGTTGACAATAGAGAGCACCATAACACATATTTTTTTACCTTCTTGGACTTTGTGAAATAAAGCAAAACGTTTGTGGTCTGATCGTTGAATGGCCAACTCTCTTCCGACAGAAAGCTTCTCACTGAATATTTGTACAAAGATTGCCAGGTGTAAGGCAATCCTGAACTCGTTCATCGCTATACTGTAAAAAAAGAAAGTAATAAAACTTTTACTTGTTGTTTTAGATACACATAGGCAAGTGAAAATAAACGATAAACCCGAACAACGTTTCGGAGTCGTTATGACGCCATTATCAAGTTCGAAATAATAGATCGATATAAAGTCAATGTCAGAAATAGTTCACCCAAAAATAATAACTTGTTGTTTTCCATCATATTTCCTATCAGCCTAGTTTTTAAGAAACTGTTGCCACACTTACTTCTGATTGTTCCGAAATACTAGAGAAAGAGTTGCAGAAAATCGTCCTAATTGGTTCAAAATTAATCAAAACCAATATGTGAGAATCAAAATAGTGTTAAAATAATTAAAACTTGCAAAAAAACAAACGGGTTGTCAATATCTTGTTATCATGGAATCATGAAATTACGTGACCAGAGAGATTTAAAATCGCGTTTACGGCAAACGACAAACGTGAGATTCACATTTATGTTTCCTTGGAAAAAGTTAGTACACCGATGAGAACAGTGCAAAATAATTCTTACCTTTGACGCTAAGGGAAAACTACTCAATTTTACTGAGAAACTGAAAACAGCGTGCCTGGCTACTGTGCTTAATTTTTTACTTCTCTTGGTCATTTCTGCCATTTGCGGGTAAACGTCATTCTAAATCTCTCTATTATATCAAAATATTTTTAGATCAATTTTGGGAAGAATCATCATTGGTGGTGTTTGCTTTGATATCAGTAAAAGAGTTATGTATATTCAAAGTCGGCGCATGCAGAATCGTGGGCCCAAACAATGGAGCCATCAGAATGACGAGACTATTGATCGAGGTGGTTGGCTTGTCCACCTTCATCGTAATCTACCGATTACCTCCAACAAGTTAATTGAGGGACTGGTTATGAAACTTTGCCATGAAAACAATGGTGCTACAGTTTATGTTGAAAGGGCCGCGACCCTGCACAATCTTTGTTTTAATGTTCACACCACAGTTAAATATCTTAACAGGAACGTTTGTCAAGCTTCATAACCATTGCCTTTTATTAACTATGCCTCCAACTACAAAGTAAAGTGAAATAGTAAAACCTCCGTAAAATTTGATTTTGAAGTCAAACGAAATAACTTTTGTAACCCTTAAAAGATGCAGTAACACAACAATAACTCTTAATGATATTTTATGTATACTGAAATTATATGAAGCGATGTATTTTCATGACGATAAGAAAAAAACCTGAGGTTTAGGTAACTTACGTTACGTACATCTCTAATGTAAGCCAGACACGTCTTCACTTGTCCAGACTGCGCTGTTTATTTAGTGCCGCAGATACAAACCACCGAAGTACTCCTTGTAAATAGAGTTTTTACTTATTTAGCGTTAGCATGCTTGAAAAGCGCACCTTGCGTCGAAAAGTTATTTCATTTTGAGTTAATTCTTACTCCATTTTGCGTCATTATCACGTTATTTGGAGCTTTTTATTATCTTTTTATTTTCGTTAGTAGTACATTTTGTTGTGATTATTACTTTTCCATGATTATCTGCGGTAGAATAAAAATTTTGTTTTATGCCTCTGGTTTTAAAACCGCGCGATCGATTGAGTTCAAAATTATAAAAAAAGAGAGAGAGACTTAACTGTTGTTTTATTTTCTTTCAGCCAATTTGTTCAATGTGCGGAATTTTCGCGAGTAAAAAGAAAATTAAATTGTGAGACAAAATGAAATATAAACCAAGCAAATGTATTTTCTTGGTCAATATTCAAGTAAATTGACAATGTATTCAAATCCAGAGGGCTATGTATTTTTTGGTTCTTTTATTACAAGGCAGAGTCTCATTATGCACGTAATGTGGGTGGAAATGTTCGTCAAAAATGTAACCCACAAAGCGCCGAAAATTAAAACCTTATTTGACTAAAAACGTCCAGTTCTCGACTTTCTTCTTTCAAAGCGGTGTTAATGGCTAACCTGATCTGCTTGATGAAAAAGGCCCCTTTGAACTGAAATCCAATACAAAGTTCTTGTTGTTAGATGCCTTCACAAAAGAAAAGAGCTAAGATGATAACGAAGTTGTGGAATCGGATTTTAACCCAACACCTCAATTCTGGGTAGCAATATACACTGGTATGATATTGAAACCATGCCGAGAAACTCTTTTCATTCATTGCGCTTTGTGGGTTTAACATGTCGGAACCAAGTTGTATTAAACTGATGATGTTCTTCGATAGGGCCGAAATATAGCATACAGTAGACTTATTTCGATATATTAAATTCCTGCTTGGCTACGAGGCTTACGGGAATAATTAAAACACAGAAATTACATTAAGGCTCAGAGATGAATAATTAATTTATATTGTTTTATTTTCCCAAGCCTCGTTGTCAAGCTAAAAGTTTAAAAAAACAGAGTTGGTCTTTTTCATTTTCTTGCATATTAAGAATGGAAATAAACTGACAATAATATTTCTCCGTTTATCCTTCATTATGACATTCTATAAGACCGGTGGAGTAACTTTTCCTGGGTTGAATGATTTCTCTCTGAAGCAGCGATTAAAAAAAGAAAAACGTTATTATGATAGAAATAAATCCAAACACATGAAGCTCGCTGCTTGAAGCTGACTAAAACCGTAGACAAAATTGTTGTGACATGAATTTGACTTTTTCTCCGTTCAGTTCCATTGTAAACTTGAATATCATTGTTTTGGGAGGAAGCGTGCACCTTTAAGTCAACATTGATTAATAGACTGAAAAGGAGTGTAGACTACGAAAATGTAAAGTTTAAATAATTTTCAATGGGAATTTCAATCAAGGAAAATAAACTAACTCCGACAAAAATTACAAATGTTCTTACCTATCTCTTATGGCTTCGTTTCAAGACGGGTATTCCATTTAGGAGCAAGACGTTAAAATCAGTTTTTGTTATCTGAGGCTGAGAACGGAAAGTCATGGCCTGGTAACCGAAGTGGAACCCAGTTAACAGTTGACAGATTTCTTTCTCAACTGTCCGCGTCGATTAACCCAAATATATTGGTTATGTTATTATTCCTAGAGTAGTTTTCGGAAATTAAAATTTGGGCGATTTGTTAATGAGATATGTTTGACATACATATATGGTGAAGCTCTTTTAGTTGTATAAGAGGGAAACCTAGCTCCAATAATCGACTCTTTTTCTGCCAAATTATCACACGTTACTTTAACAAGTACATATTTGTATTCAGAAAATATTTCCCAGTTAACCACAAATTACGTTTTGTAAAGTAATCATGCACTTAGCATCCACTTATGCGGAAATTAGAGTTTCTGTTGACTTTTTTTATGCAATTTTAAACTTTATTTTGTTTCCAGTCATTGCTAGACAAAATTAATCTACGCTCTTATCTTTTCTTTTCAACGAGAGGAAGTAAATTCACAATGGGAAAATTAAAAACTGGGGTGGATTCTGTCCGCGGCGACTTTGATGCTGAATAACTTATTGAAAAATTCGAGCAAAAGCAATGACACTTCGTTACTTTTTCAGCAATTTATCTCAAAACAATGTGATTTGGTAGGTAGGTGTTCACTTACTTTGATGTTACCATGGAAACCAATTTTTGGACAGACAATTTTTACAAAAAATGGGAAATTCTTTTTTTGAAATGAAGAAAAATAATTAGTTTTTTTTAACTGTATAACTGTTCCTCTATTTTTATTTTCATTTTAGTTTCAAAGCTTGTCAAGTCATATTTCGAAAAAAGGCGAGTCTTCGATTTAGGCGCTGAAATTTTAGGGAAATCCAGAAATCCAAGATGGCGGATCCAAGATGGCCGCCATTTGGTAATAATAATGACAATGCCAATAACAATTGTTTTCTAATTGCCAAAAGCACCAAAATCATAAAATCAAAAGGCGTTTTACAATGTAGGTTTACGAATGTGAAAAGAGAATAAGCAACAAATAACGATAACAAAACAAGCACCCGTCTGGTAGGTCGACATATATTAAAGCTAAAAAAGAAAAAAAAAAACCAAGTGATAAAATATTGAATTACCACTCATTTGTATAAAGTAACAAGACACGAAAAGGTAAAATCTCTAAGATCTGGCATCGGTTATTCAAAAAGCGGCTAACTTTATCCACCGGATAAAAACGCTATCAGCCGAACTCAGTTATCTGGCCCTGTTCAGAAGAGCGCATAACTCTATCCAGTGGATAAAATGTACTCCAACTAATACATTTTATCTGCTGGATAAAGTTATCTGCTCTTTGAACAACTGGAGCCTGCTGGAAAAAAAGGTCGTTGCAGAAAGCCTGGACAGTGCAATGATATAACTATCCTCCGGGTAAGGCGCTATCCGGTCCGTTGCCATGGTGAAAATCAGTTACGTTTCACAAGAAAGCTTGTATGTGAAGGAAAATTACCCAAGACCGAGCAGGATAATTGTTTTATTATTCAATACATTGATAACAAAGCACAGTTTTTTTGTATAAAAGCTGGAGACGATCTTTATTTTGCCATTTAAATTTTTTCCCTGACACAGGAAATTACGTATATCTCAGGCAAAGACTTGCATTTGCCCTAACGTTTTACGATTTTATTTCTCCTACTACCAAACCAATTTTTATTGATAAACAATAAAAAAATGATGAAAATATCAAGTACGCCACGAACATAGTAATGGAACAACCTGATTTCTTTGCGGTCCGCATGTTTTCGCGAAGTTTTAAATGACCGGCAGCGTTTGACTACGGGCTGCATTTAATATTCGGCCACAAAAAGCAAGCCTCTGGTTCTGAGAAAAGGTATTGCTTAATGTCATTTCTTTTGGTCCCAGGAAAGAATTCTTTAGAACTAAATATTTCAAATTTAGGCCAGCGCTAGCTTATGTGTTAAGTGAATAACGTACGTTATTATTCAACGCATTGTGTCACTTCCCAGGCCAAATATCAATGATCATGCATGGTGCACTGAAAATTCATCGTCTGTAGTAAACAGATATCCTGCGGTATACGTAATTTCGTGTGTCGGGGAGAAAAGTTGCAAAGTAAAGATCGTCTCCAGCTTATTTGCAATAGAGCTAAAACTGTGCTTTATTAGCACTGTGTTGAATAATAAAACAATTATCCTGCTCAATCTTGCGAAATATCCCCTGATCAGTTTAGCTAACTCGGCCGACGTCCTCGTCGGCTAGGTATCACGGCAATATTCCGCGCGATTTTATCTATTATATCAGTTTTTAAAGGAAAGTGTGAGGTACTGATCATTGCCGACCTCCAAGAAAGCAGTTTTCCCAGCATTGATCAGTGTTTCTTCTAGAAAACAAACGCCAGCAATTAAATCGATCAATTGTTGTTAGATTTTCGGCTTCATGTTGTAGTTTGCATTTCAAAGCATTTCAAGTACGTTGTTTCAATTACTCAACTTAATGGTTGATTGTTCGAACAGCCATGTTCGTTTTTTAACAGCCTGGTTTTATCCAGTGGATAAACGTTTTACGACCTACCTTGATGTGTTTAGCTTTATCCGTGGGATAGCGGCAAAATAACACTATCCAAGCTTTGCACACCGGCTGGAATGACGTAAGTGGATAAATGTTATCCGCTGGATAACAGTTATCCACTCTTTGAACAACAGGACCGGCCTCATAAACCATAGCCATGAAAAATAAACATCAAGTAAAATGTTATACACTACACAATAGAGACCGGCAAAGACGGAGGTCGAAGCTTTTACTGATAACAAAAGAAAGTGCTAATGACAGCGAGAAGTTTTGAATCTCCTTCACGTTGAAGATATACCATCAAAAACACGAGACCCTAGACAGAATATCTTTACTTCATGGACAAGTTGCTTTTGACTGAAAAATGGTACATCTTGCAGCCTGGTCAGGGAACACAAGCGTACCACCAGAAACTGAATTCGAAACCTTTTCGGACATTTTCATGCCCGAGATGAGAAGGTTTGCAAAACAAAGGAAACTGTTAATTAAAGTGAATGAAATTTTTAATTTTCCTTGTTTTACGCTTTCATTTCCATTTCGTCTAAACTTTAATTGGTTAAGGTCTAAGTTTTTTTTCAGCAATATTTGTCAATCGGCATGAAACACAAAATTCGATTTAAAAAAATTAAGAAATTTTAACCTGCGATACAGCTATTTGTATTTTAGACTGATCTTGATTAACAAGATTTAAAAGGAGTAAAATTCACCTTCCGGTCCTCACCGACAATTCTAATGCCAATATCAGATAAAATTTTGTCGTTTCCCGAGTTACAATATTTGGTGGATAAGATAGTCACCCATAAAACTTGTAACCTGCGCGAAGAAATTCTTGGTTGCCGTTGCGTATCCTGATTTCTTCTTTTATGCTGATTTTGCACAGAAAACATATGTACCTTTTTGTTGTGCTACATATCAGAGACCTTAAGATACGCCGAATCCGATTTGCCTGTACCCGTACTAGTAAATATGACGAGATTAAACAATATGGCAATGTTGCATTTGTCAGTGACTTCAAAGGGCCGCTCTTTCCGTTCGGAATTTCAAATGTGACTTACAGTTTCACCGAACGTAATTCGGTACTACAACTGACAAGCCTTACGAAAAATAAATTTGGCTATGGCACATTGAGGACAATGTAGACAGTGTTGTATGAAACTGGCTAATCACTCGATTGATCTTTCAGTCGAGGGCATTTGCCCAGCTGCCCGGAGTAGTAAGGATTGAGTTTCTGGTGACTGCTTTTTCGTAGCATATTTCTTCTTTCTGGCCATTTGAAAGGGTTCCCAAAATTAAAGTGGCTGGTTCCAAGATTTTCGAGTGCGAACTTGTTGTACCGTCATAGCTCTTTTGCAGTCACCGTAGCAACCCGTTTCTGGATCGAGAATGTTTCGTGTGACTTTACAAATTATAGGCATCATTTAAACATACTTACTGTTTGGCTCATTTCACTCGACAAACTTCGCTGCGTTTCTGTTTCGTCCTTCCGGTTAGTATACTGGGTAGCTAGTCTGACGATAGGTCAAGTCTACCAAATATGGTCAAACATGGCGCCCTACCAGTACCCGCTCACCGGAGAACGGGAAATCGTAAGGTCTCTTTTGTGCTCCACGCGAAGGTTTTCAATCAGTAAAAGTCTGAGGGAATATATGCCTTGGTGTGCAACTTGCTTTAAAAGCGTTTGGACATTCTAATTTACTTTCCTGTGCATGGTGCTGTTTATTTTGCCGCACAGACTGAGTCTATATGAGTTTTGAGTCAGTATAAATGAAGTCCTAAAGTGCAACTTTTTCAACAAAAGCTGAGTGTTAAATCAGTTTCTTCCAATGGTGTTGTGTTTTGTGCTTCACAAAGTGACTCTAATTCGGCTGGAGTTCGTGATAAAGTTCATAGTGTGAGACCATTCGCACAAAAGCTGTCAAATGCACTTTGGTGAGGCGCTCAGTTTATCAATAAATAAAAGATTGTGTCTCGTAATTATATATTTGGCACAGCTGGCAATAAACTTTGTTGTCGAGAGAAATCGCAGAAAAAGTCATTATGAAAACGAAATAAAAGCTTGAGTTTTAGGTTTCAAATAAAACACCAAGTAAAAAATATTATACAGAAATTTGAGATGATTGTACTGTCTGCTCACTGTTTCCTACGCCCGCTATTGGACAATCTTTTTGCGCCGCTTAATTAAAGGAGCACTGTCATCTATTTTTAGTGCAACTTTGAATAGACACAAAACGTATTTGTATTCATGGGAAATAATGGTAATAATCTGACTCCTCTGCGCCCTGTGAACAGCATTGCCTGATGAAGACCAACACCACTAGTGCTACAATGAATGATTGATTCGAGAGTTAATTTTCGTTTTCTACGTTACCATACTTCAGGGGCACCCAACAGATCGTTTCGGTAAATTATCTGTTCGGAAGGCCGTTCATCCCCTACAATTTGCTGAAGGGAATTTTCACCTCGTTCTTTCGTGATATGGGAAATTTAAGGCCTAGTGTTTTCGGATTGATAAAAATGTCGTTTCGGGTGCCGAAAAAAAGTCAGCTAAAATTTTCGGAAAGGAAATAAGACCTAAGGTTTTCGGGAGATGGACAAAGATGCCCTAGTAATTTCGAAACGACTCAGGTTGCCCTAGAATTATCGAACAGATAAAAATATTATAGCACTGCCTAAAATAAACCTACAGAGCTTTGTAGGCACTCCAGATAGCCTCAAATGGCGTTTCAAAGCATCTGAGAGAAAACTGTCGTTGAGTGCCCCTGATACTTGTAACGGGGCGGGCGCCGGCATCTATCTGACAATTTGGGTTTCTCTACCAACGCCGCAACGGAGGAATGTTTTTCAACGGAAACTTCAGGCATCTAACTTTGAATTCTTTTAATAACTTGTATAATGGTTGCTATGATCCTTCCTTCTATCCTAGAGTGCTTTACACGTATCTCGAGCCGACTAACTGATAACTGATACCGACAACTCGCGGGATATACGTAACAACAGAACAAAGAGGTATTGATAAAGTGCGATGATGACATAAATCACGCAATCTCCACAAAATGATATCCGTTACAATACTCCCACCAGCATCATAGCCTCATAGCTCCACTGTTTACTATTCAAACTACTTTGTTGTCGCGACGATCTCCAAGATGAACATTTATCAAGTTATTTCCTCCGTAGTAGCACTGTGTTGTTTCCAAGCACTCTTCATCTACCATTTCCCATGCCCTTCGAGCGGCATTTGTCCCCGGGAGTGGGGGGGGGGGGGGGGGTACTTGGGTTAGGTTTTGTTGGGTATGTGCCGCTGGCCTCTCAGAGCCCCTGCCCCATTATAGTCTATTTTGTGGCAAGTTATAGACCCCATCGCGATCCCAACTAAGTCACTTTCTATTTATGCATCTACTTTCAAGAACGGAATGTAATGCGAGGTGATTGTTACATTTAATAAACAACAACTTTCTGAACTTTTTAACCGAGACCATTTTGAATCCCTACTTAATAGAATTTTTTTCACCCCAAAAATCCGAAAATGTGCGACCCCATTCTAGTAACTCTATTGAAAATGCGACACCATTCTAGTCAATCCAGTCGTGAAAATGTGACCCCATCCAGCGGCACATCCCCATTAGCCTCTTATAAGGAAGTAAACCCCCCCCCCCCCCCCCGGGCAAACGCGAAAGCACCGATAAAAAAAGGGGTCAAGTTCATTCGTGTTTATTTACCGAACGATGGATGTTCCTTCGAATTCTGTTGCCTTACCTCTACAGGGAGCTTCGACAAAACGGTGGTGCAGTTGACAGAGTGATATTCGCTGTGATAGGATACACCGAAGAAGCACAATCTAAGTTGAAAAACTTCGTGACCGCTGCCAACGGTATTTTAAAAGACGAGGCCTTTCAGTTTCTGTATTTAAAAGAAGATCCAAGCCCACCATACGTGCCAGGTGCTAGGCATTTGTATCCATTCTATCGTAAGTTTTATAGACTGCAAGCAGTCCCTTTCTGGTCAGTTCGCTCCAGTTTTTTCGCGCTCGGCTATTCCGCGCGACCTCGACTATCCAGAAAGGGACTGCTTGCAGTCTATAAGTTTTACTACGTTGTCCTTCAACGTCTCCTGCGAAATCCATCTGATGTTTACTTCAAGGTAGACGACGATATCGTTTATGTCCACCCGAATGTTTTTGGTAGCATGATAAACAATAAGGATACTAGCGAATGCTTCTTGCACTACGCCGGGCAACATCGTGTCCAACTGGAGATGCAACTGGCTTCATCAGAAGATTGGCGTTTATGACAGCGACGTGAATCCAAAGGGATTGAAGTTCGACTTTGCACCAAATGCGCCATGCGGGTGGAGAGGACCAGAATGTGCTGAAATGACTCTTCGCACTCTTTTATACACCATTATCATAAAAAGCAGTTAGATAGATACCTGTTTCGTAGAAGGGATCAGACTACGAAAGGACAACGCTTCAGTGTTAATCTTTTTCTCCTTGATGCTGACATCGTGGATTTTCAGCGAATGATTGAGGCTGGACCGATCAAGGGCGATGAAGTTTGGTGGTCAATCCATTATTCAGGAAGAGCTCCACAAACTAATTGTATTGTCGGCGAGGGTTTAGTGGTTCACTTCTCTTACTCAATAACTGTAAAGCAGATGTTGGACTTGGGTTTGTTAAAAGAGTTTGAAAAGATTGTTTGCATGGAACTTGGTCAGACTTTGCCTGAAGCACTATGGAACGCGACTGACTTCTCTTGATCATGAATTTTGTTCGTTTTCCCAATATTGCTAGGATCGTGACTGAAATAGCGCATTGAGATTCTTAATACCATTCTATTTACAATGGAATACCAATTTTTCGAACCTCTTACTAGGAAACTGAGTTTGGTTCGAAAAATCGGAGTTGCAAAAATCTTGACCAAAGCAAATCCGAGGGAAACAACTTTGGTTCGAAGAATCCGGAGTTTCGAAAAATCGAGGGTTCGGATAATCGAGAATCCACTGTATCAAGCTCTCGTAATGCTTTCAAATCATTGAAATACGAGAATACCTCTCTTGAAGCTCTCTTTTTCGAAATTAATCTGAGAGCGTGATTTTTTTTTTAATCTTAAAAGATTGTACTGGAGGCCGGAGTGACCACTGTAGAATCAGTTGACATCAATTGAAAGCAACTTTGAGTTTGTCACAAAATAACTTTGTTTACAAAGTTCAGTTCAAGGGCCTTTACTTGTTCTGTTCTAGGGCCTTTACTCTTTTTGTTGTATATAAATGATATCACTAACTGTTCAGATAAGTTCAAGTTTTATTTATTTGCTGATGACACTAGTATCCTGTGCAGTAATAGGAACCTTAAATCCTTAGAACTAGAAGTAAATACTTAACTTTTATTTTAGTCAATTCGTAAACACCAAATTTATTTGTATTTAGTTTAGTATAGACATACCTACCCGCCTCGACTAGCTTCAGCTATTTGCGGGTAACTGTTTGTTTTTAATAAAGTGTAACGGAAATTTTTATTTAGCGAGATAAAAAGAACTAAAACTTTGAGGGAAAATTTTAAAACGCAAGATAACGTACAGCTATCTTATGAAACTTACGATTGTTTATTTACCTACGGTTGTAGCTTTTTCTTGGAGTAGTAGAGGATAAAATTGAAATAGGGACGCAAGTTCTGTATCTCCCCCACCCTCCCCCCCCCCCCCCCGTCACAGCTACTCTATTTTTATTGTATTTCTATTGTATATCCTCAGTGACAAATTCATTAAATTAAATCTAATTAAATTAAAATGGTTCAGGTTTGTTAACAGTAACCCCACTAGTGCACAGAAACTAGTATCAATCATCTTTGGCTGCAGATGGGTTGGATGGAAATGGATTGCTACTTGAAAAACGTGGCTAATTTTTTCAAGTTCTTCTTGTCTACTCCTATGAAATCGCTAAAAACTGATCATTTCACAGTTTCCTCTCGGTGCTCTACATCTAAGAGAAATTTCGTGTTAGAGGAGAGGTTCTTTGTCAAATATTCGAGCTGTTTTGACCAACATATAGCAAAATCTCTGTGACGGTACCCCTTTAATTTAACATAAAACAACTCTCCGACCAGTTCCTGAGACCCGTGACACGAAAAGATCAGAGTTAAAAGCGACATTTAAGATTTCGAATTTACAGGTGATTTGTTTTACGTCCGTTCTTTTGTCGTCACGTTAAACAGTTGCTTTCTCAATGAAAAAAAATAAATAAATAAATAAATAAATAAATAACAAACCGTTATAATGATTACGGGAACGGAAGAAAATCCAGGAATTGTCCGTTGCACTGCGAAGTTTAGATTACACTGCCTAGTGTTTCTTTCTTACAACATTTTAAGCGCTGTTAATTTGCTGCTAGCTAGGAAAGCTGGACAAAGCTATGATGCCTACGTAATGTGACATCGTTTGAATCTAAAAACAGACCTAAATTACAAGGTCAGTTCAGGTGCGACTTGTGCGAGTAACGTGAAAATTAAAGTGCGAAAGTATTGCAACATTTGCTTGGACTATCAACTGCTCTACAGTAATTTAATCGTGGGCACCTGGCCGGCGACGAAAATACATTTAAAGAAGTTACTTCAAATTTCAGGCTTTCTGCTTTCCAATGTCGTTTTCGCGACTTTAAGAGATACTGCTTTGTGTACATTAGCACAGTTTGATCTGTTAGGAATCTCCAGCCTTTTTTTAATTTTAGGTCGCATGAAATCTTAGGGAGCAGGTCCGGCTATATCCTCCAAATTTCCGAGCTGCGGTTGGTTTTCTATAAATGCTAGCTGGCCGTATTTTTCGTTTCTTCGAAAAGATAAGCCATTAGTTTTATTTCCAATGTTACCAATTAAAAGTTTAAGGTCACAAAACACTAAAGATTCAGTTCGGTGAATTCGAGGCGGTTTAAGCCTTCAGCCGAAATGAATCGTCAGTTACGCTCGCGTTTCAAATGAGGTATACATGGCGTTTCGACTGTAATTTTAAAACGTGAAGCAAAATTAGAATATGCCAGTTTTTTAGCTTAACGTTCCCGACCTAGCGAAAGACAATTGTGTCTCCCTTTTTGAACCAAAAAAGAAATATATTCACTTACCGCACGTTGAGTTCAGCTAACGAAATTCTTGGTTGCATCCCACTTTGAACGCCTTTGCTACATCATTTTATCCAAACGTGGGAATTGCTGTCGAGTTGGTAACACGTTGTGTCTTTCAGCCCTTTGTTTTTCGTCGAAGTTAGCTTAATAAACCCAGGACTTAATTAATATGTGTACTGTATATCCCATCTGAAAAGCGATCTATTTTCACAAGTCCATAAAAGGGAGAAATCAATTTTAAAAAATTGACTTTGCAAACAGTGCAATCTCACAACAAGCTTGATTTCTTTGATTCTAGTATTTTATAACCAGCGTTTATTATTTGTTTCCTTTACTAACACAAAATTAAAGTTTTATATTCTGTTAGCACAAAGCAGACATCTTGTCTCTTAAACAAATGAAACACAATTACAGTATTCATGTTGTTCCGGTTTATTTTTTAAACTATTGTTTCTTTTTTCGTACCCCTGAGAGCCAGAAAAAAATTGAAACAGTTGGAAAGATAATAGCTTCCTTGTTGCTGTAGTGAGCATACCAAAACTAAAACTAACTAAATTAAATAATTCATTCAGTATGTACAACTGTGTTTGGAGCTTTAAAGTGTGAAGTTAATTTAAAATAAACCTGCTGTCATATCTAATTTAATTTCAGCAGCGCTCTTCTTCATTGAGATATATAGCAGTGAGACTTTAATGCCGAGACAAGATGAAAGCCCTGGTACCGGGAGTGAGCTTCGTCTTTCGCAATGTAGTCAGTTAAGGCCATAACGAGTAACACGGGCAAACATTATCTTGAAAATTGTCTCGCAACAAATGTTGCGTTGCAAGATGCGATTGTTTGTTGTGCGTATTAACACCTCCGCGCGCAACAAATCTTCATGTTGCTAAAAGCAAGGACGCCGTTTCTACTTTTTGGAACATGAAAATTTGCTGTACACATAGGTAGCAACACGGGCAACAAACAAACGCAATTTAAAACGTAACATCTGTTGCGCGGTAGGTTGGAGGAAAATGTTGCCCGTGTTATTTGTAAAATGAATATGAAACAAACATACCTACCGCGCTTATATCACTGACTCAAGGCAGGAATAAGAATTCAATTGGTACTGGAATGAAAATCTTCATCATCCAGGGCTGATATGAGATTTTGTCCGATATTCCAAGGGAAATGAAATGAAATGAAACCATTCTGGTATCAGAAGTATCATGAAAAATCCCCTAGCTATTTACTTCCAGGTATGCCAAGCGTTAGAATTTTCGTTTGGTGTTTTTCATTGACGGTTTTTGGCCGGAATGGTTTACCATTGAACGAAACACAAATATTAAATATATGCCGCAATGCGAGTACAAGTTGCGTATACTCTGCAAGGCTGTGGAACTCAGTACTGATAGGTGTGGCATAACAAACGAACTCTGCATGGGGAATAATACACTCTTTTTACTGAGCAGGAAGCAGGGATGGCGCTGTGTTGAGATCACTAGCCTGTGAACAGGCTCCCAAGTGGGGTGTAGGGACAAAACTCGAGCTCGGAGCAGCCCGGCTCACCGATTTTTCTTTTCGCCCCTTACCTCACTTGGGTGCCTATTCACAGGCTATGAGAGCACTTGCCTCCCACCAATGTGGCCCGGGTTTGATTCTCGGACTCGGCGTCATATGAGGGTTAACTTTGTTGTTTGTTCTCGTCTTTGCTCCGAGAAGTTTTTCTTCGGTTACTCCGGTTTCCCCCCCCCCCCCCCCCCCACCTCCTCAAAAACCAACATTTCCAATTTCCAATTCGATCTGGAGAGTGTCCCCATACTGCAAAGCACATTTGATCATCTCTTCCGTTTAGAAAGCGCTCGTGTTACATATCTGACGTCATTTTTATTGTCTGTACTCTATAGCTACGAGCCAATCAGCGAGCTGGAATTATGACAGTCATTGTAAAATCTTTACTGACTCAGCCCTGGGTATATTCTTAATATGTTCTTTAACCCTTTGACCCCTGAAGACGCCTATAGGCGCGCTTTCATATATGGTGTACATTTTGCTCTAAAAAAAGGGGCCAAAGGCACTTTCTAGGCCCCAGGCCTCCTCTACTATTGCAAGAAACAACGTGATTCAAAATGGCGTCTATTTTAGCTAGATTTCTCTAGTTTTCAGGGGGAAATTTTCAATTTTTTTCGAAGCATTGTTTACAGATGTCATCTGGTGATTTAAAAATGGCATCCTTCTACTCAGACTTGGAGGAAATTCATCGAATTGTGGTGGAAAGACCCGACATTAGCAATGTTTCGTAGGAGTACAGTTTCGAGTACGAAACCGCCGATTATTCTTCCCCAGAAGAGACCGAAAATGTAAATATTGTTGAAGCATCAAGAGGGCAGCATCTCATGCATGTGAAAATCGTCATGGACAAACATCGAGATGGAAACCAGCTCGGCAACAACGCTGTAGAAATGAAGGGAAGACTCTAAACCTGAATCAGAGCGGTTTGGATTTTTTATACAATACGAAATAACCACAATTTTCAGGCCCCAACCATGGACCGACTCATGCCTTTGAGGTCGATATCAGTCCGACTATATTTTTTGACAAGCTGTTTTCAGGTGAAGTGTGATCCAAGAATGAAAACGATTGCTGATTGTTGTAGCTTATATAGTATTCAAGTGATTTACTGATAGTTGGACATCAGTAGCTTGCATGGAGGGTAATAAACTTGGACCCATGACAGCAAATGTGATTTTTTTTCTTTTTTGGCGGACATTTTGAATGACTAACCAGACTAGTTAATAATTAACAACATAATGTTTACATTTTCAAAATGCTCATCTCGTCTACTTTCTAGAAATATATGGTTATGTCTGGTTTGGATGAAAACTTAAGCTTTTATTAGCCATTTTCTCTGTCCATGTCAATTTTTAGCAAAAGTTAGTAAAAAATTCAGGGGTCAAAGGGTTAAAGTGTGTTCCTTGAATTTATCTTAGGATCAACATATTTGAAGACCAACCAGGTCAGTCGACCTATTGAATGTTTTTAAACAAGCTCGTTCCCAGGCCTAATCTCTCTTATTGAGGGAGCCGAACTGCCGGTGACGTCACGCTCAGGCGCACACCAAGCATGACTGAGAACGAGGCTGGCTTTTATATAGTAAACACCCGCTCTGGATTCTCCGAAACACTTAGAGACTGAAAATCTTCTCTGTAAAGCTGGAGTAGGGGATAGCCCACAAGTAATGAATTAGTATAGTAAGTTGACATGTTTAACTTAATTAGCATACATTAACATTGTAGAAACATTGCAGCTTGCAGAAAGATGTCGTGGACATGTTTTTCAAATACAAAATACTGATCGACGGCAGACTGATCCCAACGGCGGAGGTGACGACTTTGATAGAATAAATAACAAAAGCTAGAATAACTGAAATATATTTGTTTTAAAAAAACAAATTTTTGCCCAAATATACAAATATATTTCAGTTATTCTAGCCTTTGTTGCCTTATTCTATCAAGCTCGTCACCTCCACCGTTAGAATCAGTCTGCTTTCAGTATTTTGTATTTGAAATAATTTGCTGATCCAGGTCTACAGGTGATCCGGCTCCACTCATCGCTTTGTCGCTGTGGAATTGCAGATTTTATTGTACATGTTTTTCAGCTTGTAAAGAAGTGCATTGAAGGGCGTTGTCCTTAATATTTTGAAGGCTTTTTTACTTTTAACAACAAGATTCACACGCGCGCAACTAGACCACGTGATCTGCTTCATCTACCTGCCGTAAGAACAGAAGTCGCCAAGAGATCTTTTTACTATCATGGTTGCCGCATGGTTTTTAATAATTTTTCTAAATAGCTTCTTTTTAATTAACTTGTTATATAGTTCATTTCTTTTATTAACACATTGTATATAACTTTTGTGATATATTGTAAATAGTTTTTCTTACTTTTTATAGAATACGTACATTGTAATTAATGTATTTAGTGCTCAGGGCTTCTATTGATAGCAGGGTGCTTTTAAGCTCCTGAAGGGTCTACCCTGAGCTTTATAACTAAATTAAGGTGTCTGTCTGTCCGTCATAAACGCCAGAAAACTAGCTACAAACTAGACATTACGAATTGTAAGTAAATGCTGCGAGTAGATACTGGACATTACTATATGATAACATATTTAAGCATTATAGAAACAATAAATTGGCATACACATTTTTATAATTTCAAACAGCAAATCTTATGCCCATTCACACCAAGGCTTAAACAGTTTAAAAGCCGTCTACTTAAACACAGTTTAAAATGGTTTCATAAAAGCTGCTTTCGGATTTTTGTCGACTACATTTTAGCACAAATGAAAGCATAAGTTAGAGTTCTACTGAATGATTATAAATAGTGATTGCTCCTAGTGATTGTAAACTACAGTACCTCCAGTACTTTCAAACTGTTAATCTACTGAATGGATACAATTATGAGTTATTCGCGTTTGCACCTCGAAATCAATTACTATAATTTCAAACAGTAAATCTTCTAAATGGATACAATTATCAGTTCTTCGTGATTTGCACCTCGAAAACAATAACTACATAAATTTCAAACAGTAAATCTTCTGAATGGACACAATTATGAATTATTCGACTATTGCACCTCAATAACAATAACACCAATTTTCAAACAGTAAATCTACTGCATGGATACAAATATAATAAGACTCCTTCGAGTCACCAAGACATAATATTTGCCGAATCAATTACTTTGGAAAAATTTTAGTTTATATGGTATTTCTAAAACTGAAAATTTGAGCAATAAATAAACGTTAAATTACTAAATTATGCAGTTCAAACATTTCATGGTGTTGCTGTATATTATAACATTGGGGTAAACGCGTTTTCGTCCGGTTTTGAAACATTCTGAGTCTATGTGTTCTACACCTGTACATTTTGAATTAAATGCAAGAGCAAGTTTCAACAACCGACTCGTTTAAAAACTGCCTCAAATTGTCCCACGTACGCGAGCTCTTTTCTTATCCAATTTCTGACGTCTCATCTTAAAAAAAACTACCACATACATTTTTTTTTGTTTGTTTTCGTTTGTTTGTTAGTTTGTTTTTCTTTTTTTTTTTTTGAAAACCAATTGCACATACCTTATCACTCTTGAGAACTAACTGTTCCACAAAATCACCAAAGCGCCTCAAAATTGCCGCTATGAAGTTCGTGGCTCGTCACTGGGACGAGAGACCACATTGAGCAGTCAACACGAGGAACCAGGGTCGAATTAAGCCGCAATAGGGGAGGGGTGAGGTGTTTTTGACCATGGCCCTATTTCTGACAAACTACACAGAGATGACAAAATTCCCACACCACTCTTGTTTGCTTGATGAACAACAATGAGCCACATATTAAATTTACGTTTTCTAAAGACGCCGATATACTGCCAGGTGTATTTTTCAGCCCGCTAGCTCACACACGAAAGTCGCCGAATATTTGCGAAAGCGTTTTGTAAACGGTTTACAGTCCGGTCAAAAATGTAGTCGCTGATTGCATTAATGACGTGGCAGTATTAATCGTTTTCAACCACGAGAATAACCGGAGTTGCTGAATAACCGACAAAATAGGTGGTTGCGTAAAGCGGCATAGTTAGCCGGGAGTGATCTACTTGCTATGAGTTCAGTAAAACGATTATCCTCTCTTTTAAACAATAGTTTCCTCGAGTTCGGAGACTTTAAGAAAGCAACTTTCTAGTTCCTGGTGGATCTGTATTTCAGGAAGTCGCTGCACTGAGACGCTTTCTATGATCATAGATAACTTTGTTGAAGATCGTCCTCTCATTGGCCTATCGCTAAGAATTGATTCACTCCTATTTCGGAGTAATACCTCACCCAGGGCCATGCGGAATTTATTCGTTAACAACATGTACAACCAGGGGTTAAAAGCACTGTTAGCGTGTCCACACCACATACAGACAAACATTACGTACCGGGGAAGAGAGAAATGAAGATCAATGTTGAACGCAAGAATGAGATGGTAAGTCTGCGCTGGGAGCCAGCAAAGTGCAAAGGCAGCGGTCACTATGACGAGCATGCGCACAATCCTCTTCGACTCTTCATGACGTTCCCATTTTTCAAGAGCTGTCGATAGTTTAGATCCTAAAGACGCATTCTGGCGCCAAAGTTTGCGGCAAACCATTCCATACAACACTGATATCACCAGAAGTGGAATCAAATAAGCGAGTAGGAACAGATACGTGAAAAACACCATCACGCCTTTCTTGAAATCTCCAAACACGTTCTCAAAGTCAGGCTGGCAATACAGTCCCTTTGGCTCGCCTTTCTTAGTGTCCCAAAGAAGAGCAGCTGGGATCATTGCGATCATTGAAATAAGCCATATTAGACCAGTAAGTAGTTTTGCACGACGAAATGATGGAAATAGATGAAAAGGAAAAACAACTCCTAAAAAGCGATCCACCGCCATTAGCATCAGACTTAAGATGGACGCTACTATGGAAACGTGGAAACTGAAGTGCACAACTTTGCACGTGATCTGACCCAGAATACCCTGGAGCCATCTCAAATCGGTGTAAGATGTTGCCACGGTAACAGGCATGGCGATGAACGTTACCAGTAGGTCAGCGGCAGCCATGTTAACAAACAGAAAACCAGTTAATGTCCTCGTCTCAGGTTTACTCGCCACAATGAAAATGAGAAGCAGATTTCCTGTGAGAGCCAAAAACATTGTTATGGAGTAAAGCACCGTGATCTGAAGAGGGCTTGGGTCCGAACTGGGAATATCTGTCGAATAAATAATTTATTACAATGAATGCAGATGAGCAACAAAAAGAAATCTATTTTAGTCAAAGGAGTCCGAAGTTAAATCATTGGGTTTGTTTCATGGTAACGTTGCACTCCCTCTGTGCATGCAAGTACACAAATTTTAAACATCAAAAGCAAATTGCAACGCAAGATTCTCTTTCCTTTAGTTCCACTAGAATCTTAATGCCATAAAAAAGCAAATGCCAAAGCACCGTCCGTTCTTCGTGTCCGGGGACTCAGAAACATATTGCGGTGAGAGAATATAAAAACCGACGTGTAAGAAATCATGGACGGTAGTGTTGAGAATGTGTGAGTTGATACTTGGAGTTGATACTTAAATCGTCGTACGTTATCATCTTATCTGCACTTTTTAAGACTCTAGACTGCTTGCAGACTCTCTTTTCTCCTTGAGGGCTAATTAATCCGTCAAGCGTGAGCTTTAACAGGAAATTGAACGAGAACGGATTGGAGAGAGACGGTTTCTCTAGCCTTCACGGTTGTTCCTAGAATGGATACTCCAAAACAGGGCGGGACACCTTATGGTGTTTACACAATGTAGTATTCTTAATCTCGATAGCCTTGACGTAAGCGAGAACAGAAGCCCATTTATTAGACAGAGAGCTGAAAGAATAGAGCTAAATTTGTGTAGGGAACGTCCGTTTTTGGAGTTTAGCTCTGATCATCTACACTATTTAGACCTAAGCACTGATTTAAAAGCGGTTAGCTGTCATTTGTTGTCATGGCTAGCTCTCTAAAATAACTTAAAAATTTACTATTTCCTCAACAAGCCCTCGTTCGTCTAGTGGAGGTATGAAGCAAATGACCCGTGTTTGAGGCGTGCATTAATTGGATTTTATAAACTTCTTTTACTGCTGTGTAAACATCATAAGCTGTCCAACCTTCTTCAAGAAACAACCGCTTGCGAGTGCGCGCTGCTCTCGTCTAGTCCCAATCTTCCTCGTCCCAATTTTTCGCTGCGTGTTACCACTTCAAACACTTCGAGGGAGGAACAATCTGCAAGCAGTCCATTGAGACTCAGAAGTTAATCGATTGGCACAGATAAGTTCAATAAATTTGACTCTGTAAATTAAACCGTCACGAGTTCAAGAATCGAAATAAGGATTAAATCTCGTATGGAATTTCCGTTTAATATTTCACTTGACGCTTCGAGGTATCAACAGATCTAGACAGCTCATGAACCGTATATCAATATGAAGTAAAGTGTCACTGAGCTGTCTGCTGGTAGATCCAAGATTTATGTTCTATTCCCACGCATTCCTGTCTGTTTATATTATTCGTCTTTTGCTGTGACCTCCAGAGACCACAGTATAATATCTTATCAGAGCGGCGGAAATTACTTGAGGGATTACTTAAGAAACGGCTGACAGTATTAAGCCGATAATTGTTGCGGTAAGAACATATATAGCTATAACATATTCAAATAATAATGAAACAATAACAAACAACAGTTGCAAAGCGATCCAGCTATCCAAGCAGGTCAAAGGAAAGGCAATAAAGATTAAAGAATGAAAACAAAATTTTAATCTGAAAGCAGTCTAGTGTGTACTATATTACTATCGCGTGGCCTTATCGAGGGCACCCAGCGAGCACATTCAATATACAATGCTGTTTCCTTTGTTTCCAAGGTCGTTTTGCGTCAAAGACATATCTGTGTGAGCTAATACAATTTGATCTGTTGGGATGAAGCTTTAGCTAAACGTTTACGTTGCCGAAAGGTTAACAACGGAATGTCATTCAGAAAATTACGAGCTGTTGCGGGTTTACAAAAATGCGAGCTGACCTTATTTCGCATTTTAAAAGGGATATTAGCCCCCTCCTAAAACAAAAGGAATTAGTTTTCTAATGAATCGAAGTTTTGAGCTTTAGATTTTCGTTGATTACAAAACCGAATTTCTGAGGTGATTAAGACCTTCCGAGCGTCGGATATCCAGCGAAATGAACAATTGGGTACCTGTCTCGTGGTTAGATTATACATTGATAGTATACAACATAACAAGATAATGGATGCAAAAGGCATTTCCTATACCAAGAGACTGATATTGAAAGCAGTTGTAAGTCATCAATATCGATCCACGCAGTTTTTTTTTTTACCAGAAGAGAAAAATATAAAAAAAAGGTGTAATTTGAGAAATTCGATCTGTGCATACTTTATTGTTGAGGGCACACATTCCTTCTGGCAAATTTTTAAGAATTTCACCACCCTAATTAAGTGACGATAAAATCAAGTCTTTGTATCATATACAACGGCGCCAGCTTTTGTTGGCCATTCTTGAACATCAAAATTATCACCCTCTAAAACGCGATATATTTGAGTGTTGTGCTTGTCAGTTTCGCTAGGGTTGTAAAGTAAATTGTCTCGAATTGTCGCATGAGCATGCTTGACATCGTTTAATTTCAGGCTAATGGGTGCGCTAAGGCGCCGCTATTAACTGAGTCAGTCAAATCAACGTGGCGTGCTAAATGTGTCTGTACTTATGCGCTATGCAAAGGGCCAGTAAATGGGCGCGTGTAAATCTGCATACGGTGCCGCATGTTTTACTATATATGAATAACAAACTTAGCACCATCTATCTGGTAGAACTGAAACATTTGAGATCAAATCTAGACCTACCTTGACCTTCTGAGGCATTCATAGTGCAAGTCCTTCAGGATGTTTTTATCCTCGCTGTTTGCCAATCGCTCACCTACAATTTATGTCGGTAAACGTCTGTAAACTGGTGAACATGCCCTGTATATGACGTCATCAGCTGAAAATAATCATTTATTTACCGAGTTTAAGGTTTAACGTTTGGGTCAAGAGCAGTATATAATCATTTTACATCAGCAGAACACGCACATTTTACGACGAGGCTCTCTTGTTTACTCAGATGTGCGTCCCTTTAAAACTGTTTTAAAAACCTATCAGAATTACGAAGGTTCTTCCTCGTAGTCAAATCAGGAGTTGTACTCAAGGCAACGGACAATAGACTAGGCGACAAAAATTCGGAGTGAACACTCTACAAAGCGAAAAAAGGAAAAGGATTAACAAGATCACAGGCTTAGTTTTGCGATAAAAAAGGTCGTTGTCTGAATTGGATTTAACTGACGTTTTTTAAGTTACCATGAAAAATATCAAAAAGGCGTGTGTCAGTCCTGCAAACAGTTTAGTTTATTTACACGTTAAGTGACGTCTGGCAAGTCGTTTCTACTACAAGAGATCCGGCAACGCAACAGATTCAAAACAATTTATTTCAGTTGCGTCGTGTGGTCCCCTGCATCCAAAAGTTTCGTCATTAAACTACTAGCTGTTCGATCAGCCTTGCTTCTTTCAAGTTGTTTATTTAGTCCATTGCTGATCCTGATCTACACAAAGATCCAGTTACAAATTGCTCCTGTTTTTAGACGTGGTCCTTGCTAAGTTTATAAAGTCATCGCAGGGTTTAAGCCTAGCCTTTTCGGAGTAATACCTCGCGCAGGGCTACGCGGAGTTTATCGGTTAACAACATGTATAACCAAGGATTAAGCGCACTGTTAGCGTGTCCACACCACATACAGACAAAGAACACATAGCGAGGAAGGTAGAAATGAAGATCAATGTTGAACGCAATGATGAGATGATAAGTCTGCGCTGGGAGCCAGCAAAGTGCAAAGGCAGCGGTCACTATGACGAGCATGCGTATAATCTTCTTCGTCCCTTCATGACGTTGCACTCTTTCAAGAGTAGCTGATACGTTTGGTCCCAAAGACCTATTCTGGCGCCAAAGTTTGCAGCAAACCATTCCATACAACACTGAAATCACCAGAAGTGGAATCAAATAAGCGAGTAGGAACAGATACGTGAAAAACACCATCACGCCTTTCTTGAACTCTCCAAACACGTTCTCGAAGTCGGGCTGGCAATACAGTCCCTTCGGCTTGCCTTCCTTTATCCCTCACAAAAAAGAAGCTGGAATCATCGCGATCATTGAAATAAGCCATACTAGACCAGTAAGGAGTTTTGCACGACGAAATGAAGGAAATCGACGAAAAGGAAAAACGTAAACAACTCCCAAAAAGCGATCCACCGCCATTAGCATCAGACTTAAGATGGACGCAACTATTGAAACATGTAAACTGAAGTACACAACTTTGCACGTGATCTGGCCCAGAATACCCGGGAGCCATCTCAGATTGGTGTAAGGTATTGCCATGGTAACAGGCATGGCGATGAACGTTACCAGTAGGTCAGCGACAGCCATGTTAACAAACAGAAAGCCAGTTAATGTCCTCGTCTCAGGTTTACTCGCCACAATGAAAATGAGAAGCAGATTTCCTGTGAGAGCCAAAAACATTGTTATGGAGTAAAGCACCGTGATCTGCAGAGGGCTCGGGTCAGAACTGGGAATATCTGCTGACGAATACAATAATAATTTTAAAATACAGTTCAGGAACAAGGTTGTTATGGAATTCCCTCTTAGCGTTTCCCCCGACGGTACTGGGAGACAACGTATGGACTGTATACAGTCGAACCTATATTTAAGGCGGGGGTCTAGCTGAAAGCCGTTTTCACGCCGCTTAAGGTGGGGGTTCACCTGAAAGCCGTTTTCACGCCGCTTAAAATCGGTCAAATGGAAATATCTTGTTTGCATTTCAAGTAATACAAAAACCCTCCATTCATAACACAAATCAATGATTTGGGGTGTTTTATGAATTTTGGGGTGATTTTTAGGTATATTTGGAAGGAAATAATTCTTCTTGAAGGATTGGTAAAATTAAAAGAAATAAGAAATGTTGAAGATTTAGTGAAGTTTTAAAATTAGAATTTGTAGTTAATAATTAATAGACGGATACCAAGTTAGTCCACTAGCAACCTGGGGTGCTCTTGCGTGGTTGTCGACTGTCTGTTAGTGTTCCAAAAATCATTTTCTTTCTTCTATCCATTCTTAAAACCTCTTCAAATTTCACTCAAATTCAGGTAGAGCCCCACCTTAAAATCGGTTCAACGGAAATATCTCGTTCGCGTTAAACAAAAACCCTACGCTCGTTACACAAATCAATGTTTTGGGGTGTTTTGTAATTTTTAGGTATATTTGGGAGGAGATAGTTTTTCTCAAAAGAGTAGTAAAAGTAAGAGAAATAAGAAATATTGTAGATTTAGTGAAGTTTTAAAATTAGAATTTGTAGTTAATAATTAATAGGCGGATACCTAGCAATAGTTAGTCCACTAGCAACCCGGGGTGCTCTTGCGTGGGTATCAACTGTCTGTTAGTGTTCCAAAAATCATTTTCTTTCTTCTATCCATTCTTAAAACCTCTTCAAATTTCACTCAAATTCGGGTGTACCCCCGCCTTAAGCGGTCGTTCTCGGGGAATTATATATAATTATTTCATATAATTTTATATTTGTATTCAAATTATATCCATCTGCTCTATATATTTAAGTTACAGTTATTAAAATATGGGGATCTTTTTAGAAAAGCTTAGTAGAGCTTGCTAAGATCTCCAGCCATTATATATGTTGATTTTGTAGCAGATATATCTCAATTTTGTATAATGTCAGGTAATATAATGGACGGATGAATAAAAGAAAATGATTGCTAAGGGACCGCTATATACAGGTTGCTCAGAATACCACTGGAAAAAATGATAAATTTACATGCACTGTAAATTTTCCTTTTTATATGTAAATAACATGTAAATCACCTGGAAAATACTGTAATTATCATTTTACGGCTAAAATGCCTTTTTACAGGATCTCAGAAGATACTGTAAAGAAACTGTAAATATTATGAATAGAACATGTAAAAAGTGAGAAACATCCTGTAAATTTGTAAGACACTACAGCCAAGATCATGTAAAAAGAATGTAAAAAGTGCCTGTAACCTGTAAATAACATGTAAATTTTGGAAGAGAGTGCGTTTGACCTTGTAAATAGGTTGTAAATCTTGCCATGACCCTGTAAAAACTCTGTCAATCTCCTAAAGGGACTGTGATTTGACCATGCAAAAACTCTGTAAATCAAAAACGGGGACCTGATTTTACTCTGTAAAATCCCTGTAAATAGAAAAGGGGACTGGCTCGTCGCTGTAAATACCCTGTAAATGGAAAAGTCGGGCCTGGTTTTTCTATGTAAAAACGCTGTAAATCATAAGCGGGGGACTACTTTGACTCTGTAAAAACGCTGTAAATCGAAAAAGGGGGCCTGGCTCGTCGCTGTAAAAAGCCTGTAAATAAAATAGGGCGGCTGGCTTGATTCTGTAAAAACGCTGTAAATCGAAAAAGGGGCCTGGTTTGATTCTGTAAAAAGCCTGTAAATCGAAAAAGGGGGCCTGACTTGATTCTGTAAAAAGCCTGTAAATCAAAAAAGGGGGCCTGACTTGACTCTGTAAAAAGCCTGTAAATCGAAAAAGGGGGCCTGGCTTGATTCTGTAAAAAGCCTGTAAATCGAAAAAGGGGGCCTGGCTTAATTCTGTAAAAAGCCTGTAACTCGAAAAAGGGGGCCTGACTTGATTCTGTAAAAAGCCTGTAAATCGAAAAAGGGGGCCTGACTTGATTCTGTAAAAAGCCTGTAAATCGAAAAAGGGGGACTGGCTTAACTCTGTAAAAAGCCTGTAAATTGAAAAAGGGGGCCTGGCTTGACTTAGTAAAAAGCCTGTAAATAAAAAAAGAGGGCCTGGCTTGACTCTGTAAAAAGCCTGTAAATTGAAAAAGGGGGACTGGCTTAACTCTGTAAAAAGCCTGTAAATAAAAAAAGGGTGCCTGGGTTGACTCTGTAAAAAGCCTGTAAATCAAAAAAGAGGGCCTGGGTTGACTCTGTAAAAAGCCTGTAAATGTAAAAAGGGAGTTTTTCATACACTTTTTAAATTTGAAAAAAAAGAAGAATTTGACCCCATAAATCACAAGAGGCATTTGACAGTAACAATTAATCAAACACCATTTTCATTCCTTTGTTTTTAATTGCAAGGTTCTTTTTAAAACCTACATTGTATCTGTATAAAAAGTTTCTTGATCACCATGAATAACAATGTTGATCACTGAAATTTTCAATAATCAGTACAACATCAAAAACAATGATGCAATAAATACATGCAGCTTGCTAAAACTTATTTTTCTTTGTTAAAACAGTTCAATACTCTCATAAATACAGTATAATCTTCATAACTATTGCTGAATTCATTTCATTATTCATTAAATAGAGGAAAGTTCATGGCCATTGAAATTTTATCATTGACTGTTGAAAATATTTTAATTAATTAATTGAATTTCTTCATGTAGTTAAATATTTTAAATAATTGTAATTTTATCATTGACTGTGGAAAATATTTTCACAAGTGAGCACAGGGAATGGGTGCAATATTTTTTATTACAAGATAAATTTTGTATCTCAAAGTGGTTATGTAATGTTCATCAGTGTTAAAAAAGGTAAATTACAGTAGCTTTCTAGGACGTGCATGGAAACAACCTAATTTTCCCCACCAGATGACTCCTTATCTGCAGTGATTATCCTTTCTTATCACAATAATTTATTTTGTTCATAAACCCTTTGTCCTAAGGACCTTACAAATCACTTTTACTTGAAGTGCTTTTATACAGAATGCAAAAGTGTTTGCATTTGTTTTCCAGTACTTTAGATTGTACACTTGGTATGGTCTTGGCCTTTAGATAGTGAAGAGCAACCATAATGGCCTTATCTTTGGCAACCTACAAGAAGAGCAAATATGTTTCATAAGGGCTTGTGACATAACTTCTGTTGTATTGGATTATGCCTACAAAATACACATGTATGGTAATTTGATTTTTCCCTTTTGATGAGTACATTTTTCCCAAATTATTCATTTCGATAATAAAAGCACTAGTGGGAGAGATTTTATGTATTCTTTTGACAGCGTTGTTTAAAAAAGACTTTGTAGAGTTTCAAACTATTGATCGACAGCTGTGCAGGCTTTAGTTTGCTTCTGGATAACGACTTACTACCTAAGACATAAAAAATGCAATTCAACCCCCATGAGAGACTACTTAAAACATCAAACCCATGTGGTGGTGGATGGAATGTCCTTAAAATCAACTTTCTGTGTACTTAAAAAAAACCTGTCTTTAATAGCTCCAACTCATTCTCGCACAGTGTAACATGGTCGGTTCAGTGAAACTTTTTCAAACTTCTGTTGCAAGACAAGTTTCATGAAAAGTAGAACAGCTTCCTACTTCTGCAACGGCGCGAAACGGTTGCAATAGTGAAAAAAAAAAAAAAAAAGAGTTTCACCGTGTAACACCACTTCCCGAAACTTGTTTCACAGCGCCATTGCACACAAGTTTCAGCTAAAAGTTTCAATGTGTAACAGCAGCTTTAGTGGCCCAGGTCAGAACAAATTTGGCCTTCTTATGACTGTCCTCCAGTTTAACATAAAAATCTTGTATTATGAGAAGCCCAGACTTGTTTGATTTAGACCAGAACTGGGCAAAATACTGTATAGCTGGTGATTCAAAACAGAATACCTACTGGAGCTCCAGCCATTGCTGGGACTCATTGAAAGGACTTCCACAGCTTTTAATTTATGGTCCCAGAAATAGATTAAGGGCCATTCCACTGTCTTTTCGATGTGACGAGGGTCAAATGCTAGACCCCCATGGAGTGGGCATGACCAAACTTCATCCCAACACAAATGTTTTTAATAATTTAATATTCAAACTAATGAAATGTTTTCAAAAAAGTAGACAACCCACATGACTAAAATCTAATTCCACTAGAGCAACATGTACATGCTTTCTTACCTTACTGTTGTCATCTTCTTTGGCTTCCTTCTGGTTAGCAGCAGTCTCGTCAAGATCGTAACAACAAGACATTTAAAACAAGGTATTAGTGAAAGTATTATGATTATTTTAAAAAAAGTATTGTGATTTACACTGATTAAATATTTAAATAAGAGGGTTACCTTAGTACATGTTGTCTGCTTAAGCCTCTTGGTGGAATTCTCAGCTGAATCCTGCCAAAAAGTTAAAAAAATAATAATTTTGATGAACAGTCAAACCTGTATTACACTGTAAGCACAGACACCATCTTGTGTGGACAATCATTATTGGGTGAGCAGCAACCAAAATCCCAAAATTACTTTTCCTTATCTTCAAATTTTGCCATTTGCTGTCTTAAATATTGCTTAGTCCAAGTTCTCCATTGTGATAGGAAAACAAATGAAAAACCAAACCATTCCTGCTTATAAGCATGTGCTTCTCTGATTCAAGATAATTTTATTTCATACCATGAGAAGACGTATATGTGTTGTTGCAGCCCTACTTCATTTGAAAAGATTGCCACTCACAAATTTATACATTTGAAAACCCAACAGCATGACAATGATTGACAAAACAAGTTTCAATTTGCATGAACATTATTAAGACACAAGTAGTCATGTGAATATCCACAACTAGACACTAAGCTGAACAGGTAAGTGTACAGTTACTGAGTTAGCATACACAAATCCTTCATTGGTGAATTTTTGTTTACATTAGAGCATTCTCTAATTCACTAAATCCAGGTTTTACTGTATTACTTTGCTGCAGCCGGTTAAAAACAAGTTGGAAAAGACCACTAAGTAAAATAAGAAATGGACATACTCTTTCCTTGTGGGTAGTGGACTGTTCTGCCTGCTTCCTCTTGGAATTCAGAGTTGGTTCCCCCATGTAAACAGGGAACACTTGTTAGAGAACAATAATAATGATATGAAAATGAACACCCACTGAATAAAGGCTGTCATATATAAAAAACAGTTACATGATAGAAAGCTGGACATGTATTTTAAAGCCAAGTGCAGCAATGACAATGGCTACATGTATGTAAATGTAATTGGATGCATGGCATGCATGTGGGCCATGTATTCTGGTACACTTCTTTCCATACATTATTCTACAAAACAACAAGTAACATGAAATAACAAGATTTAAGGTTTTGACGACAACAGAAGCACGCAACAGTGTGCTGTGCTGTACAAGTACTGTACTTGTAAGATTCCTACAAGATTCTTACAAGATTCTTGAAAGATTCTTACAAGATCTTGGTAAGATCTGATAAGAATCTTAGTAAGGAACTTAAAGTCGATAGTCAAGATATAATAATCAATCTCAAGCTTAAGACATCATAAGAGGTATCATACATGTAGGACACAAAATCAAGATTTGACCAACAGTTTATTAGAAGGTCTCACACCATAAAATTGTGAAATTACTATAACAAAGACTTTAAAAAACCGTTTATATGATCTATAGAAAACCTGTTATTTCATTTAGTGATCATTTTTTGTCCCCCTTATTTACAAATCATGCAATTAACTGAACTGGAAACTGAGTTATCCTCAAAAATTAATAAGTGAACCTATTACACTCAATTTGGTTTGATTGTGTCCCAGAAAATTTACACAGAGAGCAAAGAGGCAGTGTCATTCGGGTACCACAATTTTGGGTCAAAATGCACTACCTTTAAAATACAAGCACTTCGTTGATTTTTGACTTCAAGAAATAAAGTGAATCTTGAGTAAAAAAAATGAGCTAAAATAAGTAAATTAACATTAAAAAATAAAAATAAACCCTTTTTTTCTCACAAGGTCTGCATTTAACTCACAGATGATCACTCAGTTCAACTGGCTCTAAACATGCACTTTGACAATTTGTGGTGGCTCAAAAAAATATCATGGATGCTTTCACTTTGCAAGTGTTGCTTGCCAGCTCCAACTTATAAAATTAATAAAATATTGAAAAATTAATCTTCTCCCACATTTCATTCAGCTGCACCTCCAGGGCTAGAGGGACCTGTACAGGAAAATAAGACAGTCATGTTAACTTATGTCCTGACCAGAGTACACAGTGTTATCTCATTCTCTTACTTCAGTCAGCATTCTCACAATGTTTTGTAGTAGCACATGCAGACAACTCAGACAACTGGCTGTCTTGTTGATAGGAAACCCAAGTCTAAATTTACAAGTGGCTTTGATATAAAAAGAAAATTCCAAGCTCAAATACAAAAAGATTATTATAATGATTATTTCATTGTTAACTGTACAGATGTATGTCTGGACAGTGCAACTTACATTGTACTCTTTAAGAAAACATGATTGCATTGATCAAAAGAATTGTTACTTAGTGTTCCCTTTATTTTGCTTGCTATTTTCAACTAAAGAACTATGGTATCAAGCACTGATCAAATACTGTCATTATTAAAGTTACAAAATTTTATTTAGTATTATTGTTCCTGAGTAGAAGTAGCAGAAGTCACGATTTACAACAAAATTAAATCAGTTAAAATAGACTCCAACAGTCATAAATATAAGTGACTTTATTGAGCAGGATTTGGTGACTTAACTCTGAAGCTGCAGTCTTGAGTCTCGACCTTGACATTGGGTCATCCCATTTATTATTCGCACCCACCCCCCCCCCCCCCCCTATTGAGGGCTTTTGTGTCTACCCCTATCAGAAATAACTTTTCAAGACCCCTTTAGAAATTAAGATCAAAGTGCCGACACATTACCCCTCAGGAAAAAAGAAAGAGTTCAAAGATACCGATATAAATGCCCCCTCAGAAATAACTCTTAAAGACCCCCTCCCTCCCCCTCAGATTTCACAGTACCTCAATAGGGAACGGGGGCGGGGGGGGGGGGGGGGTGCAGATATTAAATGGAATGGCCCAAAAATTTACAAAATGGAGTTGAAAATCTACAGTAAAACCAAAAATTGTGCACTTTAAGTCAGTTCTTCTGAGTGATCACAGTGACTGGCTAGGTTGTCATTAACTTTTTAGACAATGTTGCAGTGAGCTTTTCACCCGTAACAATATTGTTAGTTCCTGATCTGAGTAAAATGAGCCATACACTCCACGAAGATCATAAACTGATCTTCACGCCAAATCAAGATCGATCACTCACGTTTTCAGCTTATACCAAGACTGTCATGATATTAACCCAGCTACAAATTACTCCATAAAAGCGTTTTCAAAGGCCTCATAAAAAAACTAAATGGGGAATGACCACCTCAACAATCTTCAAGAAGCACATATGCATGCTCGTTGTCTGCATGGATCCATGTTGTCTGTAATTTGCGTGGATGATCACACATTTTCATGCAGTCTTTCGCAAAATGATTGGTGTCGAAACTTACCTCTTTCTAAAAAGTGGTTGTCCACAGTTTGCTGCTTGAAGCCATCATTTTTTTTAGCTTACAGAGGTAAAATCCAGAGGAAATGCGTGCTGTATACTTGAATCCCGCCTAAAATCTAACATGAAACGGTCTTTCTCCGAGCCTGCAGTGGCATATCTGCTGACCAAAATGGTGCCCAGTCTTCTCAGTCTGAATGAAATCCAAGATGGCTGCCGGTGTTGTTGCTGTGATTCAGTGTGATTCCGGCCCACGTTTATCGAATATCCACGTTTTCTTCCTCATTTTAAAAGCTAGCATTGTACATGAAAATCTTAGGAATTATGATTCAAAGAACTGTTGTTCTTTTTGGCATTAAATGGAGTTTAGATTCATCAAAGAAGGTTTGTTAGTAATAGTGTTTTCACGACAAATGCGTTTCAGTGTTGGACGGTGCATTAAGTTACTGCGAATACAATCTGTAAACTGCAAACTGTAAGTCTTAACAGTCATATCTTTTAAGCCTTTGTTTAGAAACACACATGTCTACATAGCGTTTATCAACTTAGGACACTGAAGAAAACAGTATTAAGATGTACAAGATGTCACTAATGTAAAGAGATTATCACAGTCAGTGTGAGAGTCTTGCTGGCATTTATTCTTAGATCCTGTCAAGATTCTTGTAAGATATTATGAGGTCTTAATAAAGAATTGAGGTAACAGAAGGTTTTTTTTTTACTAGATCTTCATAGAAACTGTTTATAAAAGATCTTTTTTCTTAATTACCGGTATTGATGCTAAGATCTTACCAAGATAATTGTAAGGTAGTAAGATCTTAATCAGAATGGTTGTAAGATTTTGGTACGAATTTCGATTAAGATCTTATTAAGAAAACATTAAGAAATTGGTAAGATGTTATCAAAATCTGTTTCAGATCTTATTTTTAATTCATAGTAAGATCTTAACAAGAATTCTTATAAGATCTTGTCACAAATTTTGATAAGATCTTAATAAGAAAATTTTAAGAAATGGAAAAGATCTTATTCAATTTTTTTGAGATCTTATTGATTGTTAGGTTGAGGATTTTTTCAAGATTCTTACAAGTATCTTACAAGAATTTAGTAAGGTCTTGTAAGAGCTTATAAGATCTTAAAATGCTGAAGATTGTATAGTTTGTATTAAGATTTTATAAAGAAGTGCCGTAAGATCTTATTAAGATCTGTAATCTTAACAAATCTTAACAAGATCGTATTAAGATCTTAGTGTTATTTTCATTCTTACAAGATTCTTACAAGATCTTGCAAGATCTTACAAGATCTTAATAAGATTTCCACCTGGGATTATAGTGTTGATAATAAAAAAAAACTATTTATCTCACCTTTCTGCTAGTTCTGCTCGTCTTTGCAACCTGAAGTCATAGTTCAAAGAGAGGTCTTTGAAGAAAGCCATTTTTGACAGAACTCCAGGGCACCGAGAATTATTAAAAACCTGGGGATGAACCAGTCCCCCTTTTTCGAGCTGAGCTTACCACCGTTTTTCTTCCTTTTTCTCGCTTTTACCGCTTTTACCAACCTCGTACCCAGAGTCCTCAGGTTCTTTGGCCAGCGGTTAGTCCCCGGCGTTGCCCCAGTCAAAAACATGCAAAAAGCCTGAAGACTCTGGGTACAAGACCGGCGCTTTTCGGGAATTTGTCCACACTTACCAGTTCCAGGCTCCTCACGGTAAAACGGCCATGTTTTGTTGATACCCAGACCCAGCCCACTGGCACCAGAAACTTCGGATGCAATTAATGATACCAAAATTTCGGTTTCAATTTCCGAAATTTCCAGGTGTCAAGAGGAACGGTTTTTTTCCACTTCAATGAACCGGTCTTGTTTCGAGATGAACTTTCAGGAAATTACCGTTCCATTTGCTTCTGAACCGAAAATTCCAGAATTTTTGACAAAATGAATCACGCTCACGGTTCAATTAGTGCAGTTCCATTTGTCCAAAGAAATCTACCGAAAATTCTATTTAAATGGTATGCGCTCAGGGTTTTTACAGCGACAAGCCAGGCACCAATATACGATTTAGAGGGTTTTTCAGAAGTCAAAGTAGTGCACCCTTTTTGGATTTACAGGTTTTTTACAGCGAGTAGGCAAGGCCCCCTTTTTCGATTTACAGGCTTTTTACGGAGTCAAGCCAGGCCCCCTTTTTCGATTTACAGGCTTTTTACAGAATCAAGCCAGTCCCCCTTTTTCGATTTACAGGCTTTTTACAGAATAAAGTCAGGTCCCCTTTTTCGATTTACAGGCTTTTTACAGAATTAAGCCAGGCCCCCTTTTTCGATTTACAGGCTTTTTACAGAATCAAGCCAGTCCCCCTTTTTCGATTTACAGGCTTTTTACAGAGTCAAGCCAGTCCCCCTTTTTCGCTTTACAGGCTTTTTACAGAATCAAGTCAGGCCCCCTTTTTCGATTTACAGGCTTTTTACAGAATTAAGCCAGGCCCCCTTTTTCGATTTACAGGCTTTTTACAGAATCAAGCCAGTCTCCCTTTTTCGATTTACAGGCTTTTTACAGAGTCAAGCCAGTCCCCCTTTTTCGCTTTACAGGCTTTTTACAGAATCAAGTCAGACCCCCTTTTTCGATTTACAGGCTTTTTACAGAGTCAAATCAGGCCCCCTTTTTCGATTTACAGGCTTTTTACAGAGTCAGTTCAATTCCCCTTTTTCGATCTACAGGGTCAAATTAATTAGTCCCCCTTCTTCGATTTACAGGCTTTTTACAGCGTCAAGCAAGTACTACTTTTCAGCGATTGTAAACGCTTTTTTTTACATGTTATTTACACGATCTTGTAAGCAATTTTTACAGCTCATTTACAAAGAAGATACTGTAAATATGTGTAATATATTTTACAGTATATTTACATGTTCCTCAAATAATCACTGCAAAAAAGGACCATGTAAATAATATTTACAGTAGTTTCCCATATTATGGTAAAACTGTAAATTTCATGTATATTATGTTTTACAAGTACTCACCTTGTAAATTAAAATTTTCAAAACATGTAAACTAAGGTTTACATAATGTAAATTGCAATTTACATGTGCTGTAAATTTTTCAACTTTTCCAGTGTACACATCAATCACAATAAAACTACGCCATTTCATTTCACATTTGGTAACTTAATGAACAAAAACGTTCACAAAATAGCTTAGTCGGTTAAGAAACTGCAACGATAAAATGGAAAAACAAAGGAGAACATAGTATAAAATGGACAAATAAAACACTAAGCCCAGGTAGATCTTACAATAAAAAGTATTGCAGGTCGTTAGAAGTTCAATCATCTGGCAGGCTATTCGTTGCTATTGTTCGTTGAGTGGTTTTCTCATAAAAAGGGACTGTTTTAAACAGGTCAAGACAATAGAAACAGCTCTCTGGGACTTAGTAAAGGGTGACCGCATTAGAGGTCAAAACTACAGTAATTAAGGGAAGTAATTTAATACAGTTTCAACGGTAAAAATTAAAGTAAAATTTCAAAATCAGTGAGGGTACTGTCTTCAGCTCGATTTTAGTTTCATTGTCCCCACTCCACTTCCCTCCTCCTTCCCTAACCCCCCCCCCCCCCCCCCTTTTTTCCAATCTTTTTATACAGCACAAAAATTGTTCTGGACGATATTTTCGCTGTGAGCTCAAAATTTATCACAACATTACATCTTAGCCGAACAGCGGAAATTGTCGAACGGAACTGACAGTATTAAGCTGATAATGACGCCGTCATTCTCTATGACAAGTTGGTATAAAAATGAATTTAAAAAAAATGTACCAGTATCGATTTGTACAGCTTCTTTACCTAGATAGGAGAGAAAATTATAACTTCTTAACAAGGGTGGAATCTGAGAAGTTTGACAAACACACGTGTAGACTAAGTTTTGAGGGCGAACATCCCTTTGACAAATTTTCAGAATTCCAGTTAATACTACACTTGAATCAAGGCTGAGTGCCAATATATTCAAACATTTCTGATGCATAACAAAGTTAATTTGATCTGTTACCCTGAAAAATCAACCATTTGGCCATCAAAATTTTCGTAAGTTTCGTGTATCCGTAAGTAAATTGTCACACTTGACCCAGGGCAGCATGCTTAACATGTTTAATTTAGGACTAAATGGAACTTTAGATCTTAGACGCCAGCATACAGGTCGACAAGCGCAAATGACAGACGAGGGATTCTCCGTCGATTGTTGTAGACTTTCGTCGTAAAGACGCCAATGAGTAGTTTATATTTATTGAGTTCAAATCTGCGTCGCGTGTTAATGCTCTTTCCATTTATGCAATGGGAGGCCGCCGTGTGCGAATCTGCGCAGATTGGTGTATGTTCAACAATGTCTGAATTTTGAAAACGGGGCCACCATGCATATATCTAAAAGTGTTTCAGTTCTTAAAAGATCAGATCTCGACTTACCTTGCGAGTTATTCATACTGTAGTGCAATTCGTTTAGGATATCTCTCTGTTCATCTATTGTTTACCAAAAGTCCCTTACACACAAATGTCTGTGAACTGGTAAAGATATCCTATCGATGACGTATTCGTAACATAATCATATATTGCCCAGGTTTGGGTGAAGAGCCACAGGATAATATACGAAATTAATTCCCCTCCCTCCAAAATCACGAATAATGAATTCCAGCGCGCGCAAAGCAGAATGTGCCACTTTCCATCTTTGAAACTATGGGAGGTGGGGTTGTCTTAATTTTTCATTTCAATAGTCCAAGATTGTAGGCAGGTTATTTAGTACTTAGGTGGGTAGGTAGGTGGGTAGGTGGTAGCAAGCACTCTCGTGGCCAGACGGCTAGCCTGCGGGGGGAAATGGACCGGCGCTCTTTCACCAGTACACCTGAGTGGTAAAGAGCAGGACGATAGAATAGGCTAAGCTTAGGACCACTGATCTTCGGCTTCGCATTCCAACGCGGTAATCACTACAACAGTTAATCTAATGGCAAGTACATTGTTATTTCGGTCCAGTAAGCTCATTCCCGCTTCGCAACATTCAATTAACCGTAAAATTTCCAAAGTAACAACTTAAAAGAAGTAGCGACCTGCCGCCGAAAACAACAAACACAATCAATCGGACGTTGACTACCTGCGAGTGAGTTAAATCTTTATTACGTGCACAAGCTACGAACCAAGGCTGTCGGCGAGAAAGAAACAGGCTTTGATAAATGTTCAACATACACTGCAAAGAAACTGTCTGAAAGCTGAGTCTGTGAATTTCATTGGCAAGACGTCTTGTCGACAGCCTCTTCTTCTTCTTCTTTTTCTTCTTCTTCTTCTTCTTCTTCTTCTTCTTCTTCTTCTTCTTCTTCTTCTTCTTCTTCTTCTTCTTCTTCTTCTTCTTCTTCTTCTTTTTTAGTAGCAAAATTGGGCATATATTTTCACTACTTCAACTTTTTTATTAACGTAGCTTGGCTTATCAATGTGCTTTGCAGATTTTAGGGACCAAACAGAGATGAGTAAGTCATTGTGTAATGCAATTCCAGGAATTTGATTGGCTTAGCGACCATGGTATATGACCCATTGAACCATTGTCTTCTGGTTGTTCTTGCAAAGCAAAATCAGCAAGATCAGGCAATATTTTAAAGTTATTTTTGTTTTAAGAATTATTCCACTCGCGCTTGCTGGGTATGGGACGGATTATAGCCAATTTGGCGCTACGCGCCTTGTTGGCTATCTTTCATCTCATACTCATAAGCTAACGCGCGCTCACGGAATAATTGTTAAATATTAAAACAATTACATCTAAAAATTCTAAAATTACATAGAGCCCTAATCGCTCAACATAAAAGCGTCTTGTATATGTGACTTAATTAAATTACGTTTAAATTAAAACTATGTCACATTTTTTCCCTATCAAAAAGCTCGATAGAATAGTACTGTCGTATGTTCTTTTTTTTAAGAATCCAGTCCTTGGGCGACGGAGGTAACGTAACATGTATCTTGTCTAAGACTGACTATAGTTAATGCAGCGTTTTGTGAACACGTCCTTAACGGAGTCCAGGATTTTCCATTGTATACCAAACCCAAAACCATCTTTAAGCTGGGATCTTAAATCCAAACGCGTTTCCAGAACTAAGGGTCATGTGTTCGACATTTTTTCCAAAGTGAAAAATCTATGAGCAAGTTTCTAACGGAAACAATATTATATATATAGCTATAGGAAGTATCCCATCCCTACCCCGCTTCTATTGTGTGAAAATGGTGACGGACGGAGGCGTAACACAAGACATCCAGTTTGACACTATCTTTTCACACTTTGCCAGATAGATTTTTTTGGGGGGGAGGGGAGGGGGGGAAGGGGAGGGCTGGTTGACTTCCCATATGAGGTTTATTGTTGTGAAACGAGAAGCTTTTAACTGCATAACTAGTTTTAAAGACTAGACAGGCCAAGCTGTGTTCTGGCACAAACATATTACAGAAGTGGGTGCTTCCTGTGTGAACGAAACGTATCACGTGGTGTAAACTGTGAACATAGTGACGCCTCTGAGCGCCAGTTGTCCGCGCTTCACACATAGGTTTCCCTCACTAAAAAAAATCGATCGCGATGTACTTTTGGGTATGTATATTACGTCACGAGGGGACTTACGAAAGCTACTGGTTAATAGCATGTAAAGCCACGCATTAATGGCGCTATTGGCGTGTCCACACCACATACAAATATACATCACGTATTGGGGAGTTGACTTGTGGAGATTAAACGCCAAAATGAGGTGATACGCCTGTGGTGGGAGCCAGCAAAGTGCAAAGGAAGCGGTCACTATGGTGAGCGTGCGCACAATCTTCTTTACTGCTTGATGGCGTTCTTCATCAATACCCATTGATAATAATTTTTCTCCAGGCGACTTTTGAAACCACAGCCTCCAAGAAACTAAACCGTATAGAACCGATATGACAAACAGAGGAACTAAGTAGCTGGTTACGAATAGATACATGAAAAAAACAGTTTTGGCAATTTCTTGATCTCCGAAGTCGTCTTTGCATATCGTTTTCTCTCCGTTAACATCCTCAGTTCTGTATAAAACTGCAGCTGGGATCATAACGATCATTGAGCTCAGCCAGATTACAAGGGTAAGGACTTTTGGGCGACGAAATGATGGAAATCGATGAAGAGGAAAGACAACTGCCAAAAACCGATCCACCGCCATAAGCATCAGACTCAAAATGGACGCCACTATGGTAACATGGAAACTAAAGTACACAACTTTGCACGTGATGTGGGATTGTGGCCCATAATACCCGGCAACCACCTCCCGCCGGTGTAAGGCATTGCCATGACAACAGGCGTGACGATCATAGTCACCAGTAGGTCAGCGGCAGCCATGTTAACAAACAGAAAGCTTGTTAGTTTTCTCGCCTCAGGTCTCCTTGTAACAATGTAAATGAGAAGAGGATTTCCAGCGAGAGCAAAGATTATTGTTATGGAGTATAACACCACCAACACTGTTCTCTGTGGATTGGTTAACGCCAACTTGGCTGAGGACGTGGGATTAACTGTTAAAGAAATGGTTTCATTTAGTCAATTTTGAATTATCGTGTTTGCTCAAGTTACTTTTATCATCATAATCATCAACATCATCATCATCATCATCATCATCATCATCATCATCATCATCATCATCATTATTTCTGTTGCTATTTCAACGTGGTCGCCATGACAATCTCCATCGTAACCGTCATCATCATCGTCATCATCATCATCATCATCATCATCATCATCATCCATCATTTTCGTTACACGATACAATACTTTAATGACACTCCCTGAAAAGAGCTGTTCAGCGACAATAATAATGAATTCACAAGATTATACGTCATAACAGCGGTAAATCTAAAAGTTTTAATGTTGCAATGATTTATATAAGAAGAGTTAAAATTAAGCTAAAGAATGGTCGCTAAAAATAACAAGAAAAACACTTTGTGGACCTGATTATGGAGGGGATGGTTCGATTTGTAAGTTTCCCCTACAGAGGGCTTTCTTAAAAATTTAACAACAATAATTTTATAGCTGTAGCCAAATACAGCGAAGGGCAATCAAATGAAAATAAAAAAAATCATCTCCTGTGAATGAATGTCAGCGGCAAAAGTTATAGACTGTTCACAGTCCCCCTATTTTTTCGTGGGATTCTCGAGACCGGTACGCTTCTATGGAACCGCCGCCATCTTGGTTTGTAAAAGCGAGCGCGATCTGGGGAAAGTGTCTAAACTACCGAGGGGAGCGGGAGTGGGTGTTAGTATAGTGGGTGAGGGGAAGCGAAAAAATAGAGGGACTGTAACAGCTTCTCACTGTCTCGCGTTCCAAAGGCCCGTTGCACCAGCAACGGCAACACCTCATTGGTCAATTAGACAATAATACTTCCGAAGCGTTGACAGCATGACTGACGTATCGTTCACCGCCAGTTCTAAAACTGGATATGGCTGGCGTGTAATGTTGTGAAGATCGTGGGGAATGTTTTGATTTTTATCGTTTGTCTCGTCGGCTTGGAGGCCTAATAGTATACAAACATCCTCATCGCCGCTCGCATCTTCTAACAAAACGTTCAGTGTAAAATTTGTCTCGGTACGGGTCGATACGGTGGACGGAACTGGCTCAAAACGGTTGAAAATCAGCGTACGTTTGGCAGGAGGCAGACTGCAGTTTTCTGTCTCTTTGGACTGCTTTAAAGTAGATGACGAACTGTAGGGACGACTTTTTTAACAATTCTCTGGGGCGAAACAACACACACAAAGCGATTGAAACGTTGCTGATCGTGGCTTTCGTCGCAAGCGCTGTTGCAAACACGTCAGGATTGTCCATCTTGTCTGATCTTGTGGATCAACTTCAACTCCAAGATCGGTTTTAAAAGATCGGCTAAAGGAATGCTGGCAACTACAGCTCTTTTCGGGATCTTAAACAAATTTTATGTGAAAATGTACTTGTTTTGCTTCCCGAAATCGCCGACTGCTATTTGAAAACAAATGTTACAAATGCGGCACGTATCTAAAGAGGTTTCGCTGTTAGCTTCGCTCTATGTGTTCCGCTTGTATAACTTTGCAAATAGCTTGTGTACTGTACTGTATTTCCATGCCTATCCTCACTCGAAAGACTTTCGCAACCTTATTTTATTTGACAACTGTACTTTGTTTCGAAATGGTACAGAAACTGTACTGTATTAAACAAGGACTTTCGTATTTCCTTCAATTTGACATGTTTATCTCTGGGGAGTATATTTTTTAGTTAATTCAATTAGTCGAGGCGACAAAGTTTCGGCACGCCCCTCGAACACGAGACAGTGAGAAGCTGTTATAGTCTCCCTATTTTTCCCGCCGCCTCCCAACTCCGCTCCCCTCCCCTCGGGAGTTTAGACTCTTCCCAGATCGCGCTCGATTTTACAAACCAAGATGGCGGCAGCTCCATCGAACCGTACCGGTCTCGAGAATGCCACGGAAAAATAGGGGGACTGTGAACAGTCTACAAAAGTTATGGAGAAGAGGACCCTTGAGAATAAACTATTGAAGTGGCGCATGCGCAGGTAAACAACTTACACTCACAAGAGAACTACGCCAAACTCAAAGACCACTGCAAATACATGACATGAACTTAACATTAACTAACACAAGCGAACCTACAGTAGGAACGGGTGAAATAGCACGGCTATATACTTCTACAATGCAGCTTCGCTGCTGCTTAGACTAAGTGGAGAAGCGGTTATCATGATTATGTCTGCCTTGAATACCGGAGACCGTGGTTCGAGTCCTTGTCGCTGAACCACATAAATTTTCACAAAATATGCTATATTTTTAGCTGCTTGTTACATGTTTACTCAGAATTAAAGCAAGCTAAAGGTTAGGCATGCAAACGAATACGACGAATGGTCATGCTAGTAAACAAAAAAGGAAAATGGCTTTTGAAACCGGCTTTTTTTAAATACACTTTCAGTTTAATAACTAGAGGAGAGAATGATTAGTATTTCTTATGTTTTCGCTTTAAACTCAGTAAAATTCAAGCAAGACTAATTTAATTTAACATGTACTGATCTGGCCCAATTCGCCAAAGAAGATGATGATTAAGCGGACGCATTTCGACCCGATTTACAAAAATCCTTGGCATCAGGCCGACTTTCAACCCACGCTACTGAGCCTGGCAGGAAAAGACATCGGCCTACATTGCAACCTCCGTGTAACATATGCCTGACCCTACTAATTGGGTCAATAAATCAAACATGTAAATTAGTATCTGACAAGATATCAATAAAAACTAACGATACAGCTGAATCTACTTACAAAGGATTCGAATGTTCACGTACGTACCAATGAACTCACTTGCGTATCGAAGTAGCTGTTCTAAACTGATCTTGTACTCAGAATCGATAAAAGCATTTTTTAAAATGTCCGATCTGTTTGGAAGGCAACATAAGAAAACGATTTTTTTCAGTGGCGTTTTGCTAGTCATATAACGCACGCAACAAGCTTAACGACTAACCCAAACGAGGACTAAATTTCGCCAATAGGTTGGACTGAGGCTTGTGCATCGCTCTTTTTTATGTCGGAAAGCTCGAGACAATAAGGGATACCGCGTCCCTCCCCTCCCACGACACAGGGTTTGTTTGAGTCCCCCCACCCGGGGAAAATAGCGTGATCGACTTAAATGGGTTTTTTAACAATGATCTTGAATAGTATTTGTTTTCACTGAATCCTGAGTTCAAGAAGTAAGACTGTCGCTTTTCAAAAGAATTTAAGAGCGGCTGCCTAAGAATATCGAGAACTCGCGGTCAAAACTGAAATTTCGGATTTCCTCATATTTTGTCAGAAGAATCTCTTTAGAGAACTATTTACGAAAATGACATTAAAACTTTCCAAAAATTTTTCGTTTTCGAGAATTTCGGCATGTAATGTGAAATGCCGTGATCGCGGCGCAGCTGGCGTTAAATTTTGACGAGATTTGGTGCATTTTCAAATCGCTCGGGAAGGAAGACGGCTCAGCGTATTAAAACGATCTTTTGAAATTAAGTTAGGCATCCTTCTGAGAATACGGTCTTAGGAAAATATTGCTGGAGGATTCTTATTTACATGCAGTTTTCAAAGTCCGAAGAATCCTATTTTCAGCATTTTTGTTGACACTTGAAATTGTGGAAACTTTGCGGACAAATATCGTGTCCTGGTACATCGAAATTTGAAGCAAGTATTATACTTTAGGAAAGCTCTATTCATGTACTGCAATATATAAAAAATCCAGCTTGGGTAATTTAAAATCCAAGTGTTGACGGAAGTAAACACATAGGGAATTTTGATTTTTTTTTTTTTTTCAAAAATGGCAGTGGTCACGCAAGGACAAGTTTTAAAATAAGTTTAAAATAAATTTATTGTTTATGTTTCAGTTCTGGTGGAATAAAACTAAGTTGTTATTCGGAGACAAAATCTCATGTGTTGATGGGTTTATCCCTATAAAAAATAATTTCATTCCTAGTAGGTGATCACCGATCGCAAACAAAAAAATGAAACGTTCAGGTGTTATGTCACGCTTTCCTCGGTACGCCAGCGTCAACAATGCGAAGGATACGAAACGAAATCAGTAAATATTTCATATCAAAATGTATCTGAAACCCCCAACAGGCGATAATGTTTCATTAAATTACTAATCGACTTGCGTGAAAAACGGCTTTGGTTCAGAAAAGTTGCGCAAAAGTCGCAGTTTTTATAAATCCTAGGTTTGTCAAAGATGCATCTCATCCTCACTGTCAATAAAATGTCGTGACAGGCAGACGAGAATTCTAAAAGCTGAAGAACAAGGTATCTGTGTTTTTAATTTGCAGGTCCTAGACTATATATCATAAACAGAACTGAGATATCAGAGCCGGTAAAGAAAATCATGCTTTCACTTTAGTGCAAGGCTGGCCATAATATTATTTTTAACGGCTACACTGCGGCTATAATATATTTGAATGAGCACTTACCGTTCCAATGCCTGCAAAATAGGCATTTAATGAACCATCCCCATTAATGCGAGCAATAGTCCACCCTTCTCAGTCCGATCCGGATAGAAGAGCACCAGAAAATAACCAAGGTTGTTTGCATATTATGGCCATCACTGTGCACATAGCTATTTTAAACTTGCTATTTATAAACAATGACGCAAAATGGTTATAAAAAGCAATGTGCGTTCTTGGTTTGGAGTGGTTTGCTCGATACTAGAAACTGTATTTCTTCTTCCGCGATGTCATATTTTGCAGTTTTTATATATTTTCGGTTGCATTTATGGCTCCGTGCTCATTTTCGTCCTTGATAGACGACGAGTCCGGTTGCGGTCAAAGTTCGTACTATTACAGCAACCTGCGTTTCCTTGGGTGAATGCCAAAAAGATATCTCCAGTCATCCAGGTCCCAACGCCAGGAAGGTGTTTGCTGACGACAAAACTGTCAGTGAAATGTAATGAATCCTCGCGCGCGCATGTTAGTAAAGTTATCGATCATCTGATGTTGTTGATTGAACATATGAAGTTAAGTTTACTGAGTTTTCATTGATGGAATACAAACAGTGGTGATATTTCTGATCAACCTACGATGACCCAAGAACAACAGTCTTTACATTGATGGAATTTGATATTCTGAAAGGATGAGTCGAATAACAATCAGACCATCCGGCCCGCGCCGTCGAGATGTCTACGGTCTTCGTTGGCGGTAGCCTCCCACGCAGTCGTTTTTAGGGGACTCGTATTAACTCCTCCCCGAGTCCCCTCAAAACGACTGCGTGGGAGGCTACCGCCAACGAAGACCGTACGCATCTAGTTAAGACGTCTAGTTTAGTCGGAAGGGGCCGAGAGGGAGAAATCTGCGTGACTAGCATTCCGCAAGCGTTGCTCGTCTTCGCGCTCGCGAAACTCATATATGCCTGAATAAGCCCTAAATCATCATCATCATTATCATCATCATCATCACCATCACCATTATCGTTATCATCATCATCGTCATCGTCATCATCATCATCATCATCATCATCATTGGTGAATCGAATAAAGGCCTTAGAGGTACGGCATGTTGCTTTGCTTTTTTTGTGAGCATGAGAAACCTGCAGTTACTATTAAATGACATCTGTAGTGCGGAAATACTTCGGATTATTGTTCAATACCTTTTCCGTGCAAGGGTATGTGTGTACTGAAGGAGATTCAAAATTCGTTCAAATTAAAGTAGCCACAGCGATAGAATGATTGCTGAGACCATAGCGGATTTTGAATATTATTTTCTCTCTCTTTTTTTTTTTTTAAGTTTTATCAGTCACCTTTCCTTCTAAGACCAGAGTATTGTGTCTCTATACCACATGGTACCCTCCTCTTAGATAAAACAATAGTTTCCCCGCTTCCTCTTCTCCCCGTATTAACTACATTCATTGTCCTCTTTTTTTAAAATGTCATATTCACTCAAGATTGTTTGAGGGCCGGTTGGAAAAAGCAAGCGCCTGGGATCTAGGGATTATTTCAGTTCAGCAAACTTATATATCTATTAACAAGTTGAATGCGTTGTAACCAGCTTTAAATCAATGTTATTTTCTTTACTATGGTAGAAAATACTCAAAAAGACTCAGAAAATGCTGTTTAATTAGCTATGATAAAGGTCGTTTATTGACAGGCAGACAGACAAACAGACTACACGGGCTAGTTGAACTCCTCAGTGCGAAAAAGATGAAAATACCGCAACGTTTGTTTGATGGAAGTTTCGTCTTCAGTGAGCAATACCACGTGTAGGTGATCTATCGTCTACTCGAAAATATGCCAAAGCGCCGGGCAAAATGGAATTTTATCTCATATCAGCGGTATCGAATACAACTCGGATACTACACTGTAGTTGTAAAAACGTAAACATTTCATTAACCCTAGCTATCGACTGTGAGGTAGAAAATGTCGCTGTTTCGTACAGATTCATTTAAGAACTGAGCAGATTGTCACCCTTCTGTTTAGTGAAAAACGTACTAGTTGCGTGAAGTACAATAATGAAATTTGTCGATCATTCTGACGTTGCGTTATATGCCACGGCAATCGGCCTTTACGAATTTTGCTGTGGCATTAGTTATCACTCACTCTTACTGTGAATAATTTTTTGTATAGGAATATTCAGCAACGAAAAACTGTTTAGAGTATTACATTTTGTATTGTAGCGATAACTTTGTCATTCTCTGCGTGACTGACCACTGACTGACCATTTTGTTAACACTTGACTATAAATGTTATACCCAAACTAGATTTCTTACATGTTGCAGTAAAATAACAGATCGTACCTCAAGCATACCTGTTGTTGTAAGTTTCGATGTACCAGGGCAAGATTTTGCCTCGAAATATTTCCTCATTTTCAAGTGTTCACATGCGAGGAGTTCAACAGTCAGCATGTTGTTGATAGGCTGTGATCTAGAAAACGTGCCTGCTTTGCACAGCTTCACAAACCCAAAAGTGATTTTGACGCCTGTAATTAGCTTTATTATTGAAACAAGTTCTTATTTAGTAAGATATATCATAAATACTTGGTTCTAGAAGTACTTCTAGATGCACCATGTGACAATGAAAAAAAAATTGGTTGAGATCTGGACGAGCAGAAAGGTGACATGACACTTTGACCTTTTCAAATTTGGGGTTACATCTCACTCCCAAGTTAGACTTATTTTATTTAAGGTATATAAAACAATTCAAAACTTATAAGATCATTAGATTTAGTTTTGGAACAAGAATTTTATAATTCTCTGGTAAAAATAACATACAAACAATAATTTATTGAAACATGTCATCTTGTCCTTGCGTGACCGCAGGAATTTGTTGAAAAAATATGTGAAAAATTCCCTATCTGTTTTATTCCGTCAAAGGCTGGCTTTTAAATTACCCAAGCTCAATTTTTGATATGTTGCAGCACAAGAATAGAGCTTTGCGTTACTGTAACTTTCATTGTAAATTTCGATGTACCAGGAAAAGAATTTTGTCCGCAAAGTTTCCACAATTTCAAGTGTCAACAAAAATACTGAAAATAGGATTCTTCGGACTTTGAAAACTGCATGTAAATAAGAATCCTCCAGCAATATTTTCCTAAGACCGTATTCTCAGAAGGATTCCTAACTTAATTTCAAAAGATCGTTTTAATACGCTGAGCCGTCTTCCTTCCCGAGCGATTTGAAAATGCACCAAATCTCGTCAAAATTTAACGCCGGCTGCGCCGCGATCACGGCATTTCACATTATGCCGGAATTCTCGAAAACGAAAAATTTTTGGAAAGTTTTAATGTCATTTATTTGCGTGACCAAATGGCGTGACAACATTGGTTGCGTGACGGTAGTTCATGGGCATTGTCCATTGTCCATCGTCCAGAGTCCAGGTTCCAGTAGTCCAGTAGGCCAGTAGTCCAGATTTTAATATTAAACATTTTTACCAAATTAAAACGATCAAAACAAAGATAAAATAAACAAGGTATTTGAAAACGTTTCTAACTGTAAAGAGCCTTTTCACTAACGTATCACTAAACTGTGTACTGAAGAACTGTGGTAAATGATCTGAAAACACTAAAAGAGGTCGATTCCGTTCAGTTACGATAGCTTGCTGCAAAGTATCAAACCAAAGACGCTCGCTAGTTTAAGCAAAATATTCTATCAATTTCGAGAATGCATTACTTATCATTTCAATATGTAGTTCCACTTCTAAAGAGCGGGGTGGGGGCGGGAGTCCCATAATGGACTATACGGGGAGGCTCCTTCTGAAAGAGGACCCTTCTGAAAACCACTTTGCATTGTGGTGTGGGCTTCCTCACTGCTGCCGCAGCGACGGAGCCTGACCGAGCTAGGCAGCACTCTAATCGGCACAAATGATATACATAAAGGGCCCTTCATTCAGCTTTCTTGCAAAATGCAAAGAACTGTGGTCGCCCAAAGATCAAAGTCAATGTGGTTAATTTTGTGGACACCACAATGCAACGCGCTTCTCTGCGCTCTGCTCGATTGTTCCGATCGACTGGCAAGTGAGTATTTTCTCGTTTTTAATGCCCCTAATTTTACGGAATGTTTCTACTTCGTTTATATTTTCTTAAATGCATTGCTTTTAATTTTAGAACACTAAAATGGCATGGCAATTTAGGTTAAGGTATAATAATATATCCTCGAGGTAAGAGGTAAATTCTTAAAAGTTGTGTTGTTGACATTGATAACCCGGGTTGGTTATTCTTATTATTCGCTATTTCGTCTCGAATTCCACATAGTGCCATGTCTGCCTTCAGTTTATCGATTAGAGTGGTAGCTAATAAGTCATATAACCTGTTAATTTCGAGCCGGGAAACTCGAGAAGTAATGTACAGTTGCCCTCTAGTAAGAAGAGTGGTTCGCTCCGATGACAAATGACCCTGGAGACCCGGTAGAGCCGGCCAGGATTCTAACATGATCATTTTTAGTACAAAACTTAGGCACTCAGGGTACACTACAATTTGAGGACTACCTTATCCGAAAAGCAAAAAACGCACTGATACAAGGCCTGTGTTTGTAGAAAAATGGTCTCACTCCAGGACTTTGGCAGACCATAACGCTGGCTACTGAGTCGAAATCAATGAGCGTTTATTTCCAATCATACAATCTTCCATACTAGCTTTATCAGTCTCTGATTGGATTTTTTTTTCAGCAGGGCAAAACTACATTTCAGCTGAGCTTAAACTCTTGAATATATCAATGCTATTAAACTGGAATAGATGATAATTACACGATGAAATTCTCGGAAAAAATTTCCAAGAATTTTCATCGTGTAATTATAATATCATAGCTTTGGGCGGTTGGCTGGTTCGCTAAAATGTTTCAATAAAACTTCAAACGCTGGATATTAATCGTTTTCAAAGGACAAGCTTAAAATGACAGCATTTCATTTCATTTCAGATTTTCATTATGCGACTTTCAACATGCCACCTTGTTATATACGTTATTTGTCCATTATACTGACACTAAATTATTCTCCCCCGACTCAGGGTTACCCAGTATGCCCCAGGCACCCGACTTACATACCTGGATGAAGAGCGACAATGTTAGGCAAAGTTTCTTTAAGGGAAACAACACTAAAGCAAAGCCTAGACTTCGGACCAACTTCGTCCCTAAACATGGCGGTACGTAAAAGACCGTCTGGCAAAACCTACAGAATACTCCACAAATCGTAGAGTTTATTGTCGCGTAAAAGCTTTGATTTTGAATTCGTATTCGCTACACTTTTTCGGTCAGTAAGCCCAGTTTTAGCCGCTCGTGTACAAACTCTACCGGATAAATTAAATTTTAGGCCGGTTGACTGTTCACAGTCAGGTTTATTGGTGTGCCAGAAAACTTGTCAGGTGCAAAGTGCTATATGTATTTTCAAGACCAGACAGAGACAGCGGTGTTCTGACACACACAAAAAAAAACACTGTGTGAGTGGGTACCTCGTATATGCGTGAACAAAAGGGCACGGGATGAAAACTGTGAAAAAAAAAAAAAAAAGGAAAAAGAAAAAAAGCTGAAGCTCCTTACGCCAGAAGCCTCTGGCCTGGATCCGGAGCCACTATCGTATTTAATTGCTTGAGTCAACCATTTCCCGATTAGATTTATTTTTGGAAATGCCTTTTCTGCGAAAAAGTTGGACGTATATTAATTGAAATTGACGTTGCTCCTCTTTGATTGGGTACACAGAACGGCTGCGAAGGAGGCTAGTTCATGGACCCCTGCCAAGGTGCTATTCTCCTCGCTTCACACATATGAACACTGAGCTTCCTGAACGACGTCATTTTCGGTACCACGTATCACGGGGCGGCGTAAACTACGAATATAGCGAAGCTCCTTCGTCTAGGTTGTCCTCGCTTCACACGTAGGTTTCCCTCTCAAAGAAGGTCGATTTACCTTTACTCATTACGTAACGAAGAGACTTGCGAAAATTGTTGGTTAATAACATGTAAAGCCATGCATTAACGGCACTGTTGGCGTGTCCACACCACAGACAAACATACATAACGTATTGGGGAGTTGTGTAGTGGAGATTAACATTAAATGCAAAAATGAGGTGATATGACTGTGCTGGGAGCCAGCAAAGTGCAAAGGCAGCGGTCACTATGGCGAGCGTGCGCACAATCTTCTTTGTTGCTTTATGACGCTTTTTATCAACACCCTTTGATATTAAATCTTCTCCAGGGAACGTCTGGAGCCACAGCTTGCAAGAAACTAATCCGTATAGAATTGATATCACAAACAGAGGAACTAAGTAGCTGATTAGGAACAGATACGTGTAAAATCCAGTTTTGCCCTTGTTGAAATCCCCAAACATCTTTTTAAAGGCGGGTTGGCAGTACATTCCCTCCGGCTTGCCTTCCTCAATCCTCCATAAAACTGCAACTGGGATCATAACGATAATTGAGCTCAGCCAGATCACAAAAGTAAGGACCTTTGGTCGACGAAATGACGGAAATCGATGAAGAGGAAAGACAACTGCCAAAAACCGATCCACCGCCATAAGCGTCAGACTCAAGATGGACGCTTCTATGGTAACATGGAAACTGAAGTACACAACTTTGCACGTGATGTGGCCCATAGTACCCGTCAACCACCGCCCCCCGTTGTAAGGCATTGCTATGGTAACAGGCATGACGATCAAAGTCACCAGTAGGTCAGCGGCAGCCATGTTAACAAACAGAAAGCTTGTTAGTTTTCTTGCCTCAGGTCTCCTTGTAACAATATAAATGAGAAGAAGATTTCCAGCGAGTGAAAAGATTATTGTTATGGAGTATAACACCACCAAAACTGCTTTCTGTGGATTGGTTAACAGAATCTGCCCGGATGAGGACGTCGAGTTTTCTGTAGAAAAAGTCAGTTCAGTGCATTTAGTCAAGTTTGAAATATCGTATTTCCTGGAATAAATGTGATAGTATATTTTGAAAAGACAAACAATTAAAGCAAGTGACACACTCGGACACCAACCCACGGCCTGGCCAGTACTTTACGCATGCGCACAGCCATATCACCCGGGCAGTGGCAGCCATGGACAGCTGTTTCGGCCTGGTTAGGCCTCATCAGCATGGCATAGCCGTCGGGCACCGAACGACCAAAAGGCCGTGTATCAGGCACCCTTTAATGCCGAGGCGGGTGTGAAACACCCCTTTTAGCCACAGCTCCGCAGCACACACGTGGTAGCTGCAGCCTGGGAACCGCATGGTGAACATGGTGAGTGAATAAGAATGATGTATTATTGATGAACCTAGTTTGATGGCCTTAGCTCCCACGAGTCTCCTGTAGCTCAATGGTAGAGCATCCGAACTAGTAATCGGAAGGTCATAGGTTTGAATCCTGATAGGAACACCCAGATTTCCCGCATTTTTCCGAGTTTGCCTGTGTCACTGGCTGAAAAAAACATACATTATTCTCATCGCATTTGCTCTTGTTATTTTTCTTCATCTAATCCGTAATCGATAATAATGATATCATTGCCTCCTACCATTGTAGGAGGCAATTTTTAATTTTTTTTTTCTGATAAAAAGTTTTCTAAAGTCTGTTTAATTTGCAATACAATCTGTAAACAGCCCTATCATCGAATTTTTGGAAACAATATCCCAAAATAATGTTACCAGTGCACACCGCACGCTGTTTTAAACAGCGTGAATATTTGCATAATTTGAATGTTTTAGACTAGTGTTCTACTTAGAAAGTCAGAAATTTGTTTACTGTGTAATACAATCTGTAAGCAGTGGCCGTCTTTTTGGCAGACATAGAAAACAATTTTTTTAGTGAGGTTTTACTAATCACGCAACAATTAATACAACTCGTGCCTGTACAATCTCGTAACCTGATATTTTTAAACCCTTTAGCTTATAGCCAGTGCTTGGTCGTCAGGAGAGAATATCTTTAGGGTGCTAGAACTTTACAACGCAGGATTTCTGCAGTAAAACAACGCAGAATAGTTACGAGGCGGCCAGTCGAAATTTTTTGTCCATTTTCCCAGAGTCTCTCCTGGCTACTAATCGCTGACCAAAGGGCCTGAGGACGCGATTGGCGACTGTCTCAGAAAAACAGATACTTTAGGAGGCTTCCTTCCGCCGGAAATCCCGAGAAGGTCTAAAAATGCATGAAATTTAATTTCGTGCTCAGTCTAGAGTGCACGAGAAGGGATCCCTTGGTCTCGGCGTAAGGCGCTTGCGTGTCTTGAAGGACTTAGCGGTACCACTCTACCCAGGGTTTCTTGTAGTCCCTCCCCCCCGGAAAATAGCGTGACTTTCGCCACGTGCTTCAACTTAAAATTATCAAGATCAACGCAGATTAAACCCTGTCTTTCATCTTTTAAATTAAACACAGAGGCTTTTCATAAGATTTTATGGAGATGCAGAATCTTTTAGTATCAGGAGAATAATCAAAATACTGAACCTAACTCTTGGCGTTTTGAGATCGACCATTTTCACGCACCCTTCAATTCATGTCGACCAACTGACAGCGCCTGTATTTCACTCACCAAGGAAGCGGCAGAGCTGCCAGGTTGCATAAAAATGCTATTTTTACGTTGCGAAACAATAAGAAGCAAAGAACACGCAAAGGAAATACTTTCATTAAAGCATTTGAGTACCAAGACAACACTTTGGGTGTTCACAAATAAGAACCACATTGCAAGACGTATTACACAGCACCACAGGAAAGCCCTGCTCAGTAGCTTTCACTTGAACGTTAAAAACTTAAGTTATCATCCGCAACTGGAATTAGAATTTACCGGTAAACCGAAATTTAAGAAACCTCCCTCGGTGAGCACGTACAGCTGTGACCCATTGTAACCCTTCTATCGATATTGCTGAGTCGAACACAGTCAATTGACCACCTCAAATATTTTCTTTATTCTAAATTTCTCTTCAAACTGAGAGGTGAGCCAAAAGACTTGGAAATCAGTTGCTCAATGAACATAAAAGTTTTCGTTATATTCTCATTTCTACCATCGCTAGGTCCTACAACCGCTGTATGTTTGTGATGTGATCATCTCCATAATGTACAGTATGATCAATGAGCTAACGATATCTGTTCAAGAAGTTTTTGTATTTTAAGTTGCCGTTTCCGTTAGGATGGCTAGTTCAGGTTTCAAACGATGCGAATTTCGACAAATTACCTGAAAAATTCTACTCTATTCCTCGAAAATTGGCAAGTCAGACTTATTTAAAACATGATCGCTTAAATTCTGAAATATCAGACCGTAGATATATTCGGAAGGTCACTGACTCATCGATTCGATGTGACTTACCATTGGAAGCGTTCATCATCCTTTCTTGGCAAACGTTGATATATCTTTCACACACAGACTTTAAGAATTGAAAAGCGACTACTGTGCCACCCCACACAGATGATGTTTTTTTAACGCACGTTCTTTTCCAAACAAGTTTTCTGTCACGATTAGGTCAAGCTGTACATCACGGGAATGACAGTCATGCATGTAATTATCACTTTTGTTCGCTCGGCTCAGCGGTCGCTTTGTATAAAAATTGTTGTTTCTTTTGATTTGTTTCGGCTTGTCTCCAAAGTAAAAAGATCGAAGCAACGCTCAAAAACAGTTCGAACTAAACAGACTTTGACAATGTATCATTACACTGTGGAAACTATATATAAATATATTAAAAAAAAAAACAAAACAAAACGATGATCCCGTTTTGCTATAGCCTGCGGCAAATTATCAAACAATTCTAAAGACATATTCTATTGATTTCGTGAATGCAATATTCATAATTTCAATACGTAATTCCACCAGTAATAGCTAATAACTCCACCATTAATCATATATGTAAACAATCCAAAACCGTTTTATTGTCATTCACTATTGTTGTGGTTAAGCCTCCGATACACTGTGCATATTGTATTGATGTGGTTTGTTCGCTGTATATTTTTACAAGCTAAACGTTTTGCTGTATTTTGACAAGCCCGGGGGGCAAGGCACAATGTCAACAAGAAGTAAAAATATACAGCGATCTAACTACTGATACTACATACCAAAACAGCTAATAAGATATTTTTTTATCAAACTCAATCTTTTATGTGACAGAAAAAAAGAAGACCCGCGCGCCGAAAAATTGATGAGCGCGACCGCTTTTTACTGCACAACTGTGCGAATATCGCGGCACTAGATTCGTTCTCGTTTCGTAGAGTTGGATAATAAGACATTGCCAGTCATGCGTTTAACCTTAATTCCGTCTGTTGTGACCGCGCCATCATCGGGCGCTCATGCTAAAGCCTTGTTTTCTTTTAAGTAAAGTGGTTCAGATCAGCTGTGAGATTAGGCTTATCTGCAGCTAAAATGAAGATTTGTTTGTCGTTACTTTTTGACGATGAAACTTTATATTTGGCACGAGATGCAGAGTCTCGTTGTTCAAAGCCCGATTAAGCTAATCCCGGATTAACGTGAACTTTGTTGCGAGTTTAATTAAAAATCAATAAAGATTCTCCCAAAAGATTTTTGTCCCTCAGATTTTCCTTAGACTTTTCTTAACCTTTAGCTTGATATTGGCCTTTTAAACCAATTTAAACGAGCGAGATGAAAACGTCGATTAATTTTTAATCGTGGATTAGCTCCTGACAAACTGTCCCTTTTGCCGCTGACAACTGCCTAAGATTTGCTCGAGGCATAGCCGAGAGCAACTCTAGCTTCTTGAGTGCTCTCCAAACTTCCCAAGTGCATCCATAACTCGATACCCGCACAGCTAAAAGTATGAACCAATTCTTTTGTAACTTAGTAAAAACAAAGTATCGACAAGTAGTACGCGGAAAACAGGTTTTATTTGTGAATGAGTACAAAATTCTCTCAATTCGCTGTACCGCGCGAAAAACAAAGGTTCTTATCAGCTGTTTACAAACACGCCACAATGGTATGGTCTGGGCGAGAAAGTTACATCTGATATTGTCAATGAAAACTTGCTTCTTTGAATTAGTTTGTACAAACTAAAACTAAGCGACGGAAACCCGAGTTTGTCTGCAAGTTTCACACGTCATTTTATGGACGCACGGCCGTGCGTATATATGTTGAGAAATCATACCACGATGACGCCAATAGGAATTACATAGGGAAGCGCGCGCACTGTGTTATAATAATATGTACATGTACATGTACATGTAGTGCACGGTGGTTTGGACGAGAGCGAAGAAAGTGACTAAACTTTCAACTCTTAGGGCTAAGACAATTAGTCCCCCCAAGCCAGCATTGTTTCGGGATTCGCCAGTCGGGATCAAACCAAAAACGGCCGAGAAATTTTTATATTAACTTGTGAGCTTAGTGACCTAGCCATTGAGAATGGAAGCGAGGCTGGAGTTGAGCTTGTTTTGATGCAAACCTCACTGCTTTTTCTGTGTAAATCTTGTTGTTCTTACGTAACTAGTTTGCAGTCACATATGAAAAGCACTGAGGTTTACAAGGTCCAGCCTCGCTTCCACTCAAAGACCAGGTCACTAAGCAGAAAACTTCATCATGGCCATATAACCTGTTTGCTAAGTTCGAATTCTTGGACTTGAACATATAGTCGCCGAATAAAACTGATGAAAAAAAAATTATGTTAGAATGTTACTAAAAGAATACCAAACATTTTCGATCACAATGAACATTACTATCATCATCATCATCATCATCATCATCATCATCATCAATCTTTATTTACCCTCGGATTGTAAAGTAGCTTAATGCAGCTAATATCTCCGAGCAAATTCCCACCCAACCATGATAATATACGCACAAAGACCAGACCACAACACCGGGAACTACGTCCCCTACTCTTTGCAAACAGTGAGTGGGTTCTTTAACGTCCCATAGAGTTATTTACAAACAAGGTTTGTGAGACGAGGCCTACGGTTTATCGTCCTTATCCGAGAAGACTAGAAAGTTTAACCATTTGCGGATGTCATTACAAAGGCAGCACTTTCCCCTCAGTTATTTAAAGACCCTGAGTGGTGGTCCGGCCGGAGTTTGAACCCACGACCTCCCGCACGGTAGTCCGGTACTCTACCAACTGAGCTAACCGATCGGCGGAGCAATACTATCAGAGGATGATTTTGATAAGCTCACATAAACGTTATTTTTGTATTCCTTTTAATAACATTTTCAACTTAAATTTTATTCATATAACGCTTAGTTCTAAGAGATGTGGTGTAAGTACTCGGAGAACGTCAACCAGGGTAAGTGAAATTTTCACCTGTGTCCAGTTGTTCAAAGCCCGATTAAGCTAATCCTGGATTAACAAGAACTTTGGTTCGCGTTTAATTACACCACGATAAAGATTTTCAGAAAGATTTTTGTTTCACAGTTTTGACGTTGACCTTTTTTTTTACCAATAGCTTTACATTGCAGTTTGAAAACAGTTTTAACGAGCGAGCAGAATTGGATTAACGTTAATCGGCTTTCGAACAACTGGGCCCTGGGCCCGGTTGTTCGAAAGCCGATTAACGCTAATCCCCGATTAAAAGTTAACTGAGGTTTCTATCTCACTCTTTGTAAATCTTTTTTAAAGGCTAATTTTAAGCTAATAATGAAGAATAATCTGAGCCAAACCTAGGAGACAAAAATCATTTGGAAGAAACTTTATTGCTTAGTAATTAAGCTCGAATCAAAGTTCACGCCACCCCAAGATTAGCTTAATCGGGCTTTGAAGAACTGGGCCCTGAACATTATCAACGCTTACCTTAAACATTTGCATAACTAATTTAGACAATGTACAAAAGCAAATGCGTAAAGGCTTTTGATGTTATAGGCATAATACACAGCACAGTAAATCTCAATCATTTTCTTTCAGCTAGGTTGTATATCTTTTCATTTTCAGTCATTTGTTTTTCTCCCATTCATTTCTCCGCTTCCCTTATCTCCTTTGCTAGGATCGCTGTGATGGCCTTTAGAGCAGCTATCATTTCGTTTCCAGTGGAAATAATTTGACAAGGAGGCAGCAAGAATCCAATTCTATCTTTCTTGTCTGTAGGCCTCAGCTCCACAGTGTAAGAATGAGTGACATTCAGTGTATCGTAAACGTAGTCGACAGTGACACCGTACGCAGGGTCTGTCGGGAGATTAAGAACAACAGAGTGGTTAAGAATGGTCTCTACCACCCACCCCTCCTATTTTCTATAGAATGACTTCCCCACTCACCTGCTGTCAGTTGAGTAAACTCGATCGTCTTTTTATTCCCTCGCTCCATAGATTACAACCCGAATTTAAAACCACTGCACGTGATGTTTTATCGACCATTTGATAGGTCAATGGGCTTATGAATTATCAATGAGTGTTTTAAACTAAGTTTAAGGTGCCGTTTCTAGCGGTATCAATGTTTTGTTGTTGTTATTGTTGTTTTGTTTGTTTGTTTGTTTGTTTGTTACCCGGTCTGCATGAAAATATCAAACTATCGTCAGTAATAAAGGAGAATTGAAAGACACAGGATACGTACACAAAGTCCAGTTGACGCTCAAGTGTTTTTTAATTACTTACATATAGTTGAATAAGCCGGGCCATACAGATAAACTTCTTCAGAGGTTTCCATTATTGCATTTTTAGCAGCTTTCGTGACAGCTTCCTGTGTTGAGAGAAAATATAACCATACTGAGTAAAGTAAAGCTATTTATTTAATTTCAATAACACCGGGAGTGGTTGGACAGTCTCCCGAACCAGAGGCTCGAGATAAAGTGCTTGACAATAATCCATATTGTATAGACCTTTTTCATAAATGGCGGCTAATTTATTATTCTTTTCAGTATATGTTAATTAGCCCTACTAACCTCGTTTTAGAGTAAAAATTCTATTGAATTTTGCACTTACTAACGAGGCTAGTAAGGCTAATTTTCATGAAAACAAAAGAATTATTTATCGGCCACCATTTATTAAAAAGGTCTATTGGAATAGATAGAATACATTCTCGTCTCCAGAGCCTCCTGTCCGGCTCTTAGCTGGAGGGGCCTTCGCTCGAGTGAAAGGAAACCACTTGGTCCTCGTGCCCAGCCTCCAGCGGCTAAGAGGACCACGCGGCTCCGGGGACGAGAATGAGATAGAATATTGCTGGGATAGATAGCCAACCCGGCACTACGCGCCTCAATGGCTGAGGGCCACTAGTTATTCAGTAGTTATTTGAGGGCCACTAGTTATTCCGTTGAAGTACTGTTTCGTGTTACCCTCTTTAAATAAAGTTGATTGATTGATTGATTGATTGATTGATTGATTGATTGATTGATTGATTGATTGATTGACTGGCTATCCATCATCTCATTTTCAACGCAAGCTCGTGGAATGATTGTTAAATAAACTTTTAACGAAAAAATTCGATTGTCTACTAACCATTTTATAATAATCTGGGGGCCTCTCTTCTCTGTGTCCCCAAGGAGACAGCCACATTTGAGAATAAGAGTGCAGATCAAAGAACGCCTTTAATTCGGAACCATGCGTCCTAAGATATGCAGCCACGTTCGCCGATTCACTTTCAGAAAAGGCTTTCTCTCCAGGATATGTTTCGCAGCAGGTATCATTAATGCATTCCTGTTTATCTGAAAGATATATATAAAGAAATGTTTTCAACTGAAAGACCAGATAACGGGCTTACGTAAGCCCAAATGATAGATGTAACCACCGTCGACTGGAGCAGGGATGGCGCAGTGGTGAGAGCACTCGCCTCCCACCAGCTTGGCCCGGGATAATGCCCAGACTCAGCGTCATATGTGGGTTGAGTTTGTTGTTGGTTCTCGTCCTTGCTCCAAGTAGTTTTGTTCTCAGGGTACTCTAGTTTTTCCCAACAACTAAAAAAAAAACTTTCTGGAAAGCGTCCTCAATTAGTGATCTACGCTAAATACATTGATACTTAACATAAAAATATAAAGTGATTTATTCATATTCTAATGAAAATGGAGTTTATTTGGATATGTCCTCTCTTTATGATTTATCAATCAGTTTGAGAACTCACCCCAGTCATCAGATGCAAAGTTTCTGTTCAAATCCACACCATTACAATCGGATGCGTTCAGCAACTTTCGATTTTTCCGCCAAAGCCGGTCCACCTATTGTTTGGAGAAAAACGTAACAAATGAAATTTAATAAGTTCCTAGTTCTGAGTTGAGTTGAGTTGAGTTTGGCTGGCACTTGGAAACGTGCAACTGCAAAGAGAAAACTGAGTCGAATCCAGGGCAACGGACCCAGCTGGGGGCACGGGGGATTTTTCTCACACGTGATGGGATGTTCATTAAGTTTTACTCGGCTGATATAACTTTTCACTTTAATTTTGACTCTAATCCCGTCCTTGTCGTTTTAGTTAATTGTGTACTTACTCGATGCGTATAATCGTAACCATCTACATTGAGAACTGGCAGGAAGAACCATTTAAATGTTTTAAGCATGTTTGAAATTTCTTGGTCACTGTCCTTTGAATTCAGCAACTAAAATAAAAAGAAAAGACCTCCATGAGTTAATAAAATATTTTCAGATGCAAGTCACTATTATTCACGTTGTATAACCAGTATTTTTTTTCCTGACTGACCTGCGATCAGGCTCTATTTTCATCTCGCTTCGGTACACAATTCGCGTGGGAAACACCGATTTTCGCGAGCGAACAAATAAGTTGAATAGAAAATAGGCGCTGCTACAAGTAGGCCTGGTACCACGTTATTTTATAACAAATATCAAAGCCTCTGCGATTTAAGGCACTGATAAATGAGGATTTGTTTGCTTACACAGGCGGGGCAATACTTCGAAACTTGAAAATCCGGTGCGTCACCAGTGCGTGGCAAAAGTCGCTGGTAAATGGATATAACAACCCTTGTAAAGATGACGTAATTGTCCAGTATTTGTCGAAGAAAATCTAGGTCGTTGAATTTTTTGCGTTTTATTTTTCTCCGAATTTTTTAGCGCCTAATCACAGAAGCAATGGTTGTCTACACATGTGTTTTTTACTGCACTGAAGAATTTCAAATACCACGTTTTCCATGCAAGTAAAATTCACTGGTGTAGCATTGGCCTTCACCGGTCGAGGTGATTGGACTGATTGTAGGTGATGGTAGGTTATGGCGGCGCATCGACAGTAAGCGACAAAACCGAGAGGATGACGAGGAGAAGCAATCTTATAGCTTCGCCATCAGATATCAACTTTTGTATTTTCTCTGTCGTTCACGGTATACATTTTTTCCTGTTCTTATCAGCATTTCTTTGAAACAAATGTATTCCACAAGTGGAAATGCAGAAAAAAAAAAAAAAACGTTTTCTCCACTAATTTGAAATATAGTCTTATTCATTGTTGATTGAAAAATGAGCTCTGCTCTCCCCCACCTGGAAAGCACTCTCTTGTAATGTGCCATCGTGTTTAAAATAAATACATCGCTATGAATATATGTTTAGTTTAGTTTATTGTAATTCGTCACAAGGAAATAAATACATAAATTGATATATGACATTAGAAAAAGAAGAAGAATTACAATGCTGTGGCGTGACCGGAGAGACGAACAGGGCAGAGCCCCAATTGTAACATATCCCCTAGGCTAAAAAAAAATTCATCATAGAATTGATTAGACTGCGTAATATATAAACTAATTAACAAATCATGGTGGACTATAAGTTTGTAGTAGTCCTCTAAAGTGATCGTTAAGATGGACTCTAAACCACAAGAGATCCTGGTTAGACTTAAGTATATTAGGTAAGCTGTTCCACAACTTAACAGTCCTAGGAAAGTAGCTGTTACAATAGTATTCCTGATTGTGCCTAGAAAGTTTGTGCCTATGTAGTTCATGCGAACTTACCTGACGTATTATGTACATGGATGTCGCGACACTTATCCACTCCCTGGCATGAATTCCACCGTTCACGAAAATTAAGCCTTGTTTATTCGCCTCAGCCCCGGTTTGCTGAGCTTGGTTTATCTGAAAGAGGTAGAATCAGGAAAACCGCGGTACAATGTTATTGTGAATTATGTATTTTTCTGTATGCAAGAAATTGAAGGGGATTTGTTCCGCGAGAATTTAATAATCATCTCCCTCGAAAAAGTCGATATATTGGGCCAAGCTGCCTTTTCCCTGAGGTGAGTATAAAGATGAGTTGAAGGATTGACCGACTGACTAACTGACTGACCGACTGACTGACTGACCGACTGACTGACTGACTGACTGACTGACTGGTTGGCTGGTTGACTGACTGACTGACTGACTGACTGGCTGACTTGCTAACCTACAGGCTTTGACTGCCTTAACTGTGCATTCTCGCGTGTTGGGGTCATATATGACTAAATGCCTGACTGAATGACTGATCGACTGACTGACTGACTGATTGACTGATCGACTGATCGACTGATCGACTGACTGACTGACTCACTGACTCACTGACTGGTTGGCTGGTTGACTGATTGACTGACTGACTGACTGACTGACTGACTCACTGACTCACGGACTACCTCTGACTCGCTGACTGGTTGGCTGACTGACTGACTGACTGACTGACTGACTCACTGACTCACTGACTGGTTGGCTGACTGACTGACTGACTGACTGACTGACTGACTCACTGACTCACTGACTCACTGACTCACTGACTCACTGACTGACTGACTGACTGACTGACTGACTGACTGACTGACTGACTCACTGACTACCTGACTCGCTGACTGGTTGGCTGACTGACTGACTGACTGACTGACTCACTGACTCACTGACTACCTGACTCGCTGACTGGTTGGCTGACTGACTGACTGACTGACTCACTGACTCACTGACTGGTTGGCTGGTTGACTGACTGACTGACTGACTGACTGACTGACTGACTAATTGGCTGACTTGCTAACCTACAGACTTTGACTGCCTTGACTGTGCATTCTCGCATGTTGAGGTCAAGATTTGGAACGGGATACCTGCAACTCTAAAAAAAAGTACAAAAAAATCTTTTAAAGAATCCCTAATTGGAAAGTTATTTGATACACTTGAAACTTTAGACTCCTATATTGAAGTGGAAACGATAATTGACCAAATGAAAAACTAAACCTGATCATCCATGATATTCTCTTTGCCAGTATAATCTGATTCTCCTTTTTCCCTTTTCATCTCTTTTCTATTGTAATATTAATGATAATAAAAAAAATTACGTATAATTTACTTTAATTTTGATGTATAGCCTTATCTAAATCTGCGTTATTATGTAAAGTTAAGTTTTCCGTTTGCTAGCATGTTTGTAATTTTCTCTTTGTAATAATTATTAACTCACACAGCCCGCCTCGATTAGCTCTGCTATATGCGGGCTGTGTGTATTCCTGTAAAAGATTTTAATATTTAATAAAGTTGTTGTTGTTGTTGTTGACTGACTAGCTGATTTAGTGAGAGTCTGTACGTCTAATTGACTTATCACGACTGACTAACTCACTCACTGATTGACTGATCGACTTATTGAGTGATTGACTGACTGACTGACTGACTGACTGACTGACTCACTGACTTACTCACTGACTTACTCACTGACTGACTGACTGACTCACTGACACGCTGACTGGTTGGCTGGCTGACTGACTCACTGACTGACGGACTGACTGACTGACTCACTCACTCACTCACCCACTCTCACTCACTGACTGGTTGGCTGGCTGACCGACTGATTCACCGTCATGAATGACTGACTGGTTTGCTGGTTGGCTGGCTGGCTGACTGACTGACTGACTGACTGACTGACTGACTGACTGACTGACTGACCAAGTGACTGTCTGACTGACTTGTTTAGTTATATGCATAGGTTGTTTGGTATCAGATGATCAAACGTGACCAGAGCTTCTCATACTTTATCCGTTATGGATTATTGTCTTACCTCTATCCCTAACATATTTCGACCTTCGAAGGACTGGCCGAGGTTTGTAACTGTCACCATATCTGGGTGGTCATTCTGAAGGCGATAAAGCTCGTTTTGTATCTGCAGTTTAAAAATGCAACGGAATCAAAGTATTAGTTTGTCTGATAAACTCTCAATTTGTCCACAAATAACTAAATAGTAACAACAACAACAACAAGCTTTATTTGCATGACTATAACAAATACAGTATTGCAAAAGCTATCCATAACTAATTATTGATTCGTTAACTATTTCTTAAGAGAACTTAAAATAAAATAAAATAAAATAAAATAAACAAATAAAGTAACTTAAGTCTTTGCTTATCTTAAACTATTCATACAGTAGAAGTAATCATTCCGGAGAGAGGTTTATCTCTCATTTCGAAGCACGAGTGACAAATGAAGTTAATTGAGTGTTTATAAAATAGTCAGTTGAGTTCATTATATGCGATAGTGAAGTTTCTTTTGTTAATAGTCTTGGAAATGGAAGGCTAGGTTCTATTTTAATAAATAACATATCTTTTATATAAAGAAGAACAATAATAAATAAATAATAAATAATAATAATAATAATAATAATAATAATAATAATAATAATAATAATAAATAGTAATAATTATACCAACCAAGAGAGGTTGTACCGACTCATTCAACATTTTTATTTCAATGAAGCCGATCAAATCTGACTTCTTACAACATTTGTTGAAATGTATAAATACAAACGAAAGCACCCCCTGATCCCTAGCAAAGAAATATTTTACTCTTCTGTGAAATAGATAACATTTTTACAAGGGTTTTGCAAGGCACAATCAAATTTTTGATTTGATTATTTTCTAGATTCCATGTAAATGCCACCGATTTATGGGTGACCATGATGGAACTTACATTCACAGCCAACGTGGAGAACAATTTTCAGTACTTTTAGAATTAAGACAGAGAGTACGGCTGCTCAATACAAGGAACAGTGTAAACCATGTCTGTGATTGCCACGGAAACACTTAGTTAGAGTGTTAATAGTGACAGTGTAGTTGCCAGTTAAATTTCAGGGAAACTCCATGAAGTTTGGTAGCGTTTGCTTGGATTAAAAAAGTGACAAAAGCCAGTGCTTTTTACCCACCCAGGGTGAATATGATTATTAATCCTATTAATAATCCTATTAATAAGGGAAGTGGACAAAACTACTATACTCGAACAGGACCCACCAAATCACAAAATAGATGGTGGTCTCTGCCTGCAACCCCCTACCTCAACGCCGGTCAAACCATGGTGTCTTTATTGCATAGCCACCTTTCTATCCAGCAGTAAAAAATGACAATGAGACTCAAACCTCACTTTTCTTGTTTATCTGGCAATGCTGACTCTTGCTAACCGAATTTCTGTGTCAACTCAAATTTTAAAGCTAATAAAAAATTTTGTCAGTAATGTTCATGAAATAGGTGGTGACTTCGACAACCCCCCTACCCCAGACAAGGTGGGTCCTCTTCAAACAAACTTGTTATGACCAGTTCCCTAACACATATCCCTCTCTATTGAGAATTTCATGTGGGACTAATCCTAACACTTACCTCATTTAATGTGTGATAGCAAGTGTCAAAAGTTTTCTCGCTGGCATTTGAACAGCACAAGGAATCGTCATCAAGCAGTTCTTGTGTGTTCTCGATCAATACCTCGTGTGTTAGAGATCGTCTTGATAGATTATCTGAGAAATCTTCCAAAACTAGCGGACTTAAGTGAATGTGCACCTCTTTCCCCGGAATCCCTGACTCTTTCCATACATCTACCTACAAAAACATAATTTATTCTGGATGAACAGCGATTTTACAAACCTGTTTATTCAGTAGATTAAAGTTCCACCGAATGGCAGATTCTTCAGAAGTCCAAGCCTCCATTGCAAGTTAGATCCACTTTAACACCGACAATACGAAAATAGTCTATTGGCAACGAAGTCCTTAAATTGGAACCAGAAGTATTGGGCTTAGCGAGAAATAGATGCCTACTTTTGTTACAGCGCATGCGTTCTGTGCATTTCAAGATACTCGGGTTTCCTATGGGTGGTGCCTGCTAATAAAGGGATATTTTGCGCGGTTTAAAACTATGCGGAGAAAGCAGAACTTATCAAGTGCTCTTGGTATCCACAAAGAAAATTTGGGGTAACCCTGCATTTTTCAGAGATAACAAACCTTCACTTTGGAAAAAAAGCGCCATAAATTGCTTTGTATTTTATCACTTTTTAAAATTATTGTTTCCGAATTTTCTTTAAAAAATACATGGTTACCCCCAATTTTCTTTCTGAATTCCAGTAGAACATGCTAAGATCTGCTTTTCCCGCATAGTCATAAACTGCGCAAAAATACTTCTGTATTAGAAGGTACCATCCTTAATTTACAATTATTTCATTAGGGTGCATTCGATTGACCGTATCAGTTAAAATATTGAGTACCACACTATGCCTACAAAGATTACTAAAAATCTCTTATATGAGGTATCAAAACTGACGAATAAAAATAGCTCTTGAATATTGGTGCCAGCAACTGCTTGCATTAAGACATTTTCCTTAATGTCGCGGTCGAAGACGAAAATCAAGGGGCTATTTCCCTTAGTCTTATTACGGAAGGCAGTCAATCGAACGCGACCTTAACTTACATCATTTCTACTTCGAAGAAGCTCCCGTAAGGAGGTCACGTGATCCTCTGTCTCCGGCGTCACTCGTATAAGCTTGTGACTGGAAAATGAAATGTTCAAATAATAATGTTAAAAATAATAATAATAATAATAATAATAATAATAATAATAATAATAATAATAATAATAATAATAATAATAATAATAATGATATATTGTCAGCATAAGAGGGAATAAATAAAATAGGCGAAAAGCATTACCGACACGGTGATTCATTGACTGAATTGAACATTTTCGATATTCAATACAACGAGATTATTCAACAACGAATTGTGTGATGTAACAGGGCACCTTCACTCCTCATTTTTTTTTTTTTTTCGCAGTTTTCACCTTTACATTTTGGTACATTTCTTTGCCGTCCTCTGCAAAACAACAATGAGAAATGACCTCGTTTAAAGTTTTGTGGAGAACTTGAACGCACGTCGGTGAATTTTTCATTTTGTTTCTTAACTTGTTCGCCACTCCTATCAATTTGGTTCCTGGATAGTTCACCATAACATGTAATAATTTGTAAAAGTTAAGCGAGTTGAAATAACCGCGAATTAGCACAAATGAAATAAAAATATATCATGTTTTGGGTGACGTTTTCGTTGCCGTTGCCGTCGCCGTCGTCGTTGCTTAAGCTCCCTAATGAAATCAGGCCAAGGAAGAGTCATTTCAGTCTGATTTCTAAGTTGAAAAAATGAGAGGAAGCAGACTTTTTTTTAGCCAACCTCAAAGTGTTTGAAAATCAGATGAGACACTCGTTCCGGTGTTTGATATAGCTTTTCAAAACAGTAATAATCCTTGGAGAAATTCAAAGCAAAAGTTCACCAAATTTTATGATAATTAAGACCACATTTCCGAACCTCCTTCACGGTAGTGTTAATTTTCCTTTGTTGTAGAAATCAGTAATTACTCTGGCCAATCACAATAGAAGTGAACAAGCGCGGATGAAGTGAACAAGCGGATGAGAATTCTAATCAAATACCGTGTAAGCGGCGCTAAACTCAGCAAAGCGCGTACGACCAAGTCACGACTCAAGGGTTTCGATTTTGTCTCCATTTATTAAGAAAATGGTGCCGAGCCTTTTAGCCAATAACACAGCGCCGTAAAGCGAGAACCAATAAAAACAAACGCGAAATTATTTTAGGCGACTGCATGCTATATGCGACACGACTACTGTTCATATCTAGTTATCTATGCCTGTTATCGGTGCTTTCGTTCCCCGCACTCTGGAAGGATGCTATATATTCTCCTATTTGCTTTCGTTTTGAAGTGTATTTGTACTCTTAATTACTTTTTTGTATAATGAAGTGATAGATATGTTGATGTACTTTATCTACGAGCCCCCGTGTGTGATTTCATGAGGACCTGATCGAAGTTGTGACAAGTTCCACCGATAAAAGGGCAATTTTGGATGGGGGAGGACACTTTTGAAAATTTGAAGAAAAAGCCAAATCAAATTGTAATTTATCTGTGATTTGCCAAAACAAACAAAGGACAAAATCCAAGTCTGTAGGTTTCCATGGAGAGGCTTATCTTTGATGAAGAATCACACTTGGTGAACTGAGCAAATTAAAATAAAAGATTTTTTGTTACACGAGGTTGATAATACTTGAAACGGCTTATTTTAGCCGCGTTCAATATGATTTAAGGTGGGAAAAGAACTGGTAGCATCGAAATAACTTAGGCCAATAGTACGGCATTAACAACAAGTGCTACACTTTGCTTTCAGAGTTCAACTGAGAGTTAAATGACCTTAAAATAAACAGAGTGCAGATTACATTCTTCTTTGTATGAAATTGAATTGCATTCGGCGAACGACTGAAATTCGTCGTACGAATTAAGCTTAGCCAACATTAATACCAACAGTTTATTAATTGAGTAAACTTACCCGTCGTAGCGCTTTGAACATTGACTCCGATGCAAGCAAACAGTAATTAACAATAACACTGTGACCCCAATGAATACTCCTGGTTCTTTCATATTATCCGAACCAAAAAGTAAAAATAAATAAGATTAAACAGAACTTATTTGTCCTAATTTTGTCTCTTTCAATTCCTTCTTTTCTTTTTAAAAACAAATCGCAAACAAATAAAAGAAATCGTAAGCTTAATTTTTGGTACGCGTTCGGTTGGAACAATACTTGAACGCTACTGCGGTAACATGCATCCCAAGTGGCGCATCCGCCGACCTTAGAATATTAATTTATTTCCCAACACTAAGTGGCCGAGTTGATATATTACCGTATTCTCATCAATAACATTTAAAGGAGTGTATGGCAATTATTGAGGAGAATTTATCATTTGATATTTAAATACTGAAAGCGTCAAATTTAGCACCCGTCACCTTTGGCGTTGACAACAGCTGTCAGCTGGCAAAATAAAGAAAAAGAAAAAGTTGTCAAACTGGGTTCTTTTTCGGAGATCAGTGTCGATATTAGCTATAGAAGCAATAGGAAGGAAGAAAGACAATAGCAACTGAATTAACTTTTGAATCACATACTGAATTTTAAATCGTTATAGATTTAAAACAACAGGCCAGGGCCGTAGCCAAACTTTCAGGAGAAGCGAGGCAAGTGTCGAAATTTTAAAATCTAGAAGTTCTAAAATGCAACTTTTAGTTCTTTCCCATTGACCATTGAAATTTATTCAAAAATCGACCTAGCCTCGCTCGAACACTTAAAGGGGAAGTATCGCGCAAATTTGTTGCCATTTCAAAACCAAAAAAAGTTTATCTGTCAGCAGAAACAACGAAATAATTGTCAAGTTTGTTATAAATTATCACCCCAGTGCAATAAAACTGTCGATTAGTGTCTCTAGCCAGAGACAAAATAGTCCGGTTATGGATTGAAACTTGAAAAATGTTAGGCTTTTTTTCAAGTTCTCGCATTTTTGTTTCCAAAATGCGTTAGAACAGATCAGGATTTGTTCCTTTCAAGAATTGTGTTGATTTCTTTCCTCTCGTCATTTTAGAATTATTTCAGCAGCTGATTGAAGGTCTTATTTCATCATTCTTAAAAAAGATATCAAAAACCCCATGATACTTCCCCTTAAATGGTAGCCTTTGTATTGCTTACAAGTCAACATTTAAAGGGACAGTATCACGCTATTTTTAGTAACACATTGAAAATCGAAAAGACGCTATTCTGTTGATAGCAGCCAAGATATCATGACCAAAATTCCAATTAAAGACTATCAGAATGCAAAGAAACTATCCACGAATATTCTCGCCGGCGAATGACCGAAATAAAGATGGGTTCAAATTTGACGTCGGGCCGACGTTTTCAATTTTCGCTGTCGTAACGCACTAAAAATCGGTTGTACTATATTTTGGTTCAGCCTTTCGTCTTAGTAGAATCACTATTAATATTTCTTTAAATTCGCGATTTAGGAATTTTAAATTAACACAGTGTTCAAAGTTCAAATTTAGTGATTTTTTGCCCAAAATCATGATATCTCCCATGACACTACCACTTTAATTTATACGCACTTGTGTGATGACTTGAACTTCCTTCTTGCTCTCTGTCATCCGGCTAGGGACCAGTGGCGTGGCGGAGGAGGTATTCAGATATGGTTCAAAATATGGTTAAACAAGCAGTATCAAATCCTGCAATTCTTAGTGAGCTCGCTATAAATGTACGCAAAAAGCTAAATTGGTTAAAAGACGGACGGGAAAAGCGGCTATTATGGAGTGAG
>NW_028145483.1:295000-305000 GCF_977016875.1 Pavona decussata
ATAATAATAATAATTTATTTGCTTACAGTGCGTGTACGTGTTACATTGAATATGCTCACACGTACACGTGCATTACAGGATAAAATTACAGTAAATTTTACAATGTGTAAATAAATAAAAAAAATCATCATTATAAATGCCACACTAACTAATCAGAAGGAACTCCAAAATAAACACCACAAACGTATTTTTCTGATCTTTCGTGCTTTTTAAACACAGTTCGTGATGTCCATAACATTAATTTTCAAACAAATGACGTATTGAAGAAAACTCGTTACTGAAAGGGAGTTAGCGTAGCGCTCGCCTACACTGAATTTCAGAATTCTTTTGATGAAACATTTCGGCTTTTTTCGCATGATATTTTGTCTCTAATAGTGCAGGCAATGGTAAAAGTCTCGCAACACTAACACGCATTCAGTTTCCGCAAAACAATTTTTACGATAAGTAAAACAAGGTTCGTAAGGCTAACAGCTGCTAACATATGTTTGAATGATGACAGCCTCAGGCTAGCACTTGATCAGGCGGTCGTTATACGAAGAGAATTGAAGATAATGTTATTAAGAGGCTTTCCGCGTTAGAACGGATAAGGCAAATTTCGGCTTTTCACCGATTTCGCTGATTTTTTTTATGAACATCAACCATTATATCCCATAAACAAATATCACATTTACTGAGCTCAATTCAATGCGATTTTTTTCGTTCTTGCCAAGACGGTTTACACGATGATCTCAAAACTACCCAATTTACCTTCGGGGACTCTAAAATTTATCTATACATTGCCGGTGCTACCAAAACGTCATTCCTTGCTCAAAGAGCTTGAATATTTTACTAATCGAATTTCCTTTTGTCAATAACAATTTAAATGTTTAACTTTTGTTTTCTGTGAAATTTTGACTGAGTTACAATTTTTTCAAAATACCTCCTTTTCAACTTCAGAATGCATTAAACGTGACACATGTAATTAAATCCTATTTTTAGCCATTTTTAGCTATTTTTAGCCTATTTTCAGCCATATTTTAGAGAAGATCTATCCTTTTACTGTTATTTTTCTTTCCCACGATGCGCTATAGCAGTGTTTATTTTGCGTGACTGACAGTTGATCATTTCAAGGTATATATTCAATATTCATTCTACGCTCAATTTAAAGCGTTACCTTTCTTGTATGTATGTAAAAAAAAAAATAAAATAAAATAAAATAAAAAAAAAAATCAGTAGTTAAAAATTGTCTCCAAGACAAAGAATTAGCTGGGGAAAAAGTTCCTTTCTCCCTCTTATAGTAGTCTCTTTACATTTTGTGACGCAGTATTTAGTTATCAACGTATCAAGCCTCCGTTGTTCATTTCAGTCTTATTCAATTAAAACGCGGAGGTGTTTCAATTGGAACATTTTGTCAAAACCCTCCTAGCACATACCAAAAGGTCACTTTACTTAAAAATGACTGGTTTTCCATCCAGTTGTTCCCTGTATGAAAAATTACAGACTCATTGTGGATCCAGCAGAGACAAGGAGAGCCTTGTTTTGCTTTCTGAAAGTAACTCAAATATATCGGCGCATTTGGCGAGGCGTCACTTATCAAAATGTGGAAATACTAGCGAAGCAGAGTTGATATTGGGAAAAGGGAGGGTATTCGTGGCTCATCAGCGACCAGGTTTGCGAGCTTGCCTATCTGCCCGAGTTTTATTCCCGGGATTTATTAGGAACATAAGATGAACTAATTCGATGCGTTTCGTGATCTGACGCAGATATTGCTAACATATTCCATTTATCAAATCTCATTCACTCATCGTTTCTTTCCTATCTGTTGATGTGAATAGTTGTATTTGGACTGACATTTTATTGAGTGCATATAATTCAAACTGCCAAAGGCCCCGACGGAAGCCATAACTGATTTGCATGAGTAAGAGCACTTTGTAATGATTGATTTTGAGGGATTTTCGCTTGAAGGAGATAGTCCTAACCAGCTTGAGATAATGGCTCACTGCTTTTAGCATGTCACTGTTTCACATTTGCTGACTACAACGGGGGAGCCCCCTTAAATAGTAAGTGGAAAGAAAGCCTTCCTTTTCCTTTCGATTCCATTTAATTGAAATTTTCAAAATTTAAATATGAGTTTTATTGTATTGCTCTTCCTCATAAAAGACTCTAGACCCCGTTAATGCTTTTCATTGGGCAATTTCAGATTTTATTTTATCTCACCTAAATGTTCCCATTGGTGAACTATTTTCAAAAATCACAATTAAAAGTTTCACCGCTCTTTCGTTTTTCTAAAATTAGAAAAGTTGAATTTACGGCTTCACGCCCGCTTTGAACAGCCCCCCGGAAAAATGGGAAAATCGTGCATCTTTAGCAGGCTTATATAGTTGAACCATGGGCTATACGAAACATGGGTTTCGACTAAATAAAGATTACATTTATCTCAAATAAAGTTGAATTACTCACAATGAAGTAGACTTTTGTCTTTTTTGGTCATTTCCTCTCATTCATTTATTCCTCGCGAAGCGAGGGCCGAAGGCCCGAGCGTAGCGAGGTTAATAAATTTGTCGGGCCGAGCCGGCCCGAGCGGAGCTAAGCCGCGCGAATTCGAGCGAAAAATATATTTATATATATATATATATATGTTGATATATGTTTATATCTTTGAAGGTGTCCGCACAATGACGTCAGACTGTCTGGCGTTGTCTGGAGCAAAATTTGCATACACTGAAAAACATATGCGTGCATGATCAAATTTCAACTGCAATGTTCATCAATATTCACTGGATACAGAACTATCTCTCCAGAATCTTTTCCCTTTCTTTTAGAAATCTTTTTTTGTGAAATAGTGCATTAAAGAAATTACACGCTTTGTGGCCGCGGTAAATATTTTTCCGTGGGAAATAAATTCATCGAACACGACAGCGCTGCACGCCCGTTGTACATTACGTCGCGACAGAAATAGATTTTCAACCGCAAACTAGCCCGTGGAACTACGAAAACACTATGCTCATAAAAAAAAAAAATCTTATGCGCCTTTTAATCTCCTCGTTTGATGCTACAATACGTGTAAAGAGGGCTTTCCACCCAGCCCCAGCTTCGCGAGGTTTTGCGAGTCACGTATTTCTAGTAAATATATATTAGTCAGATCTATGCACCCTTATCATTCGTTTAGAAAATACGGAGACTGCTACTACAGAAAGTACAAGAGGCTACTTTAGTGTGAGTAATTCAACTTTATTTGAGATGAATAAAACTTTTATTCCTCGCGAAGCGAGGGCCGAAGGCCCGAGCGTAGCGAGGTTAATAAATTTGTCGGGCCGAGCCGGCCCGAGCGGAGCTAAGCCGCGCGAATTCGAGCGAAAAATATATTTATATGTTTATATCTTTGAAGGTGTCCGCACAATGACGTCAGACTGTCTGGCGTTGTCTGGAGCAAAATTTGCATACACCGAAAAACATATGCGTGCATGATCAAATTTCAACTGCAATGTTGATCAATATTCACTGGATACAGAACTATCTCTCCAGAATCTTTTGGGTGTCAGTAAAACGCGGGGTCGGGGCCGGGGCCGGGGCCGGGGCCGGGGCCGGGGCCGGGGTCGGGGTCGGGGTCGGGGTCATTTTTTTTTCTTTTTTTCTTTATTTTTTTCCTTTCTTTTTTTTTTCTTTTTTTTTTTTTTCAACATCACAGGTCATTTGTGGGTCAAATAAGAATTAAAGACAATATAAAAAAGTTAAGTCTCTAAACCTTACTAGCTTAGGATATGTCATCGGTGACAACACTCGATACAGTTCCGTATTCTGGCGGACTTTGGTTCCGTGAATTGACTACCTTTTATTCTTCCAAGAAACGAAATGAGGCAAAAAATACAAGGTACGAGACAATATATTTCCTTGAACTAACAAATTCGTGAACTAGAATGTGCATGAACTTACTATGAACACCCCCGCCGCCTTCCATAATCGTGCTCGTTTATTTCCGAGAATGAAATAAACATGCGTTCGAATACCTTTGTAAAGCTAGGCATTTGAATAGAATGTAGAACATTTCTCTGGCAATCTTTCCGAAAAAGACGCATTGACTGACAAAAAAAGATTCAAATACTTTAGAGACAATTGTTATTCTTGAAATACTTGTGCCATAATATAAAGAAAAATTCATAGTTTTATACTGTCAATAAACTAGGGAAATTTCTACGAGAACTCTGAAATCTCATTGCCGACATCAAAACTGACATGTAAATAGGCCTTATCACGGTTTTCGACGCCATTTTGGCGAGTAGGCAAACAGGCTGGCAGTGTTTGTATGGAAATCCGATGTCAAATAATTTTCATAAAACATCGCTGCTGAAAAATTCATGAATTGTCTTTTTCGGAAAGATTTCCAGAGAAATGTTCTACATTCCATTCAAATGCCGAGCTTTACAAAGGAATTCGAACGCATGTTTATTTCATTCTCGGAAATAATAGTCACGCGTGACATGGATTGACTGTAACAAACGAGCACAATCATGGAAGGCGGCGGGGGTGTTTATGAGTTCATGCACATTCTAGTTCAAGAATTTGTTAGTTCAAGGAAATATATTGTCTCGTAGAAGAATAAAAGGTAGTCAATTCACGGAACCAATGTCCGCCAGAATACGGAACTGCATCGAATGTTGTCACCGATGACCTATCCTAAGCTAGTAAGCTTTAGAGACTTTAAGAGACTCAACTTTTTTATATTGGCTTTAATCCTTATTTGACCCACAAATGACCTGTGATGAAAAAAAAAAAAAAAAAAAAGAAAGAAAGAAAAAAAAAAGAGAAAGAAAAAAAAGAAAAAAAATGACCCCGACCCCGACCCCGACCCCGACCCCGACCCCGACCCCGACCCCGACCCCGGCCCCGGCCCCGGCCCCGCGTTTTACTGACACCCGAATCTTTTCCCTTTCTTTTAGAAATCTTTTTTTGTGAAATAGTGCATTAAAGAAATTACACGCTTTGTGGCCGCGGTAAATAATTTTCCGTGGGAAATAAATTCATCGAACACGACAGCGCTGCACGCCCGTTGTACATTACGTCGCGACAGAAATAGATTTTCAACCGCAAACTAGCCCGTGGAACTACGAAAACACTATGCTCATAAAAAAAAAATCTTATGCGCCTTTTAATCTCCTCGTTTGATGCTACAATACGTGTAAAGAGGGCTTTCCACCCAGCCCCAGCTTCGCGAGGTTTTGCGAGTCACGTATTTCTAGTTCCTCGCGAAGCGAGGTTAATTAGCTTGTCGCGCCGAGCGGAGCTAAGCTGCGCGAACACGAGCGAAAAATATATTAAAATATATCGTTGAAGATGACCGCTATGTTGCCTAGCAACAGTGAAAAACAAAGTATGAATGACGTCAGGCAAAGAAAGGGTTGCTAGGCGGTAACAAATTGGGAGACACACTGGCTATGGCTCGGTAGAAAGCCCTCTTAAAAGGTTTCTGAACATAGCACTCATTTTAATGTCGTATTCGATGAATTTATTTCCCACGGAAAATTATTTTATAGCGGCCACAAAACGTATTTCTTCAATGCAATCTTTCCCAAAAAAGATTCCAGAAGAAAGGGGAAAGATTCTAAGATATATTTCTACCCAGTGAATATTGATGAACATTGCAGTTGAAATTTGATCTGAACGCAAACTTTCTCGATGTATGCAAATTTTGTTCCCGCAAACTGCTGACGCCAGTGTGTCTCCCAACCTGTTGCTGACTAGCAACCTTCTCTTTGTCTGACGTCATTCATACTTTGTTTTTCACTGTAGCTAGGCAACATAGCCAACATAGTCGACTCGATCGGCGGAAATCGCAATTGCCGGCTTCGCCTTAACGGGCACATCTGGCAATTTTCGCCGATCGCCGCGATAGACGTATAAAATCGCCAGGTGTGTCGCCGGCCTAAGATACTTTAATGTTTCAAAATGAATCTCAGACTCATTAATAATTCATCAAGAGAAAACAATGAAAATCACTACTGTAACCGTGGTTTGGATATGTGTTCCTAATTACCATAAAACTCTGCCAACTTTAGCCTTGAACAGTTTTTCCGAGAATTATTGATCATTGAGAAGCCATATCAAACACACGAAAGAGTCTCGAAAGTGTGTTTCATCAGATATCCGATACCTCGAAGGTACCCCTTATTTTTTACTATGATTTTTTCAACCGACTTCTCAGTGTTTTGATATCTGATGAAACACACCTTCTCGTGTTGATATACATGTATTACGTAAACATAAGCAAGTTTAATAGAATTAGAAGTATTGCCAGTTCATACTGATTTCATTTTGTAACACTGAAAAAGACAAGAAGACAATGTAACGATCGCTGTTACTAGAGCATGGTACAATGACTGATATTTCATAGCCGGTAACCCAATTAAAAAACTGGAATTGCATTATCCACTGTCGAGTCCAGGTTTTGATATTTCACTGATATTATATTACATCCTTTTTTTAACACCTTACTTGAAGACAGCTTTCCAGTAACAGAGTGGTGGAATTTTAATTGCCGAATACTTTAAATTTGCCAGGCATTTCCTAAAATATAATACCTAAAAGTACCTAAAAAATACCCAAAAGTTTTACTAAGCACTCTCACCTCGCTTTTGAGGCCTCCATTTGAAGAATATTAATTACATTTTACATTTTAAGTTTTTAAGTTCGAAACAAGACTTACTTGCTCGCTAAGCTGACTGAGTGATAACATATCTACATAAATGACTGCCTGTCTGACTATCGGCTGACTGACTGACTGACTGACTGACTGACTGTCTTACTGACTGGCCACTATTTAACTGCCTCAGACTGACTGGACGTCTGTCATACTAACTGACTTAATGACTGACCACTATCTGACTGACTGAGTGACTAACTTTCTGACTGACTAACTCTCTGACTGTCTGACTGACTGACTATCCGATTGACTGACTGACGGACTGATTGGCTGACTACTTGACTGACTGCGTGACTGAGCATCTCACTGACTGACTGTCTAACTGTCTGACTGTCGACTATTTGCATGACTGTGTGTCTGACTGTCTGTCTGACTTACTATCCGTCTGACTGACTAACTGAGTGACTAAGTATCTCACTGACTGACCAATCGAGAGTTTGACTATCTGGTGACTGACTGATAGACTGATAGACTGACTAACTGAGTGACTTTAGTGTCTCACTGACTGACCGTTTGTTTAACTGTCTGTCTGACTAGCTGATTTACTTACTTGCTTCATCGTCCTCGGTTGGGTGCCATTTTCTTCAGTGTCTTCTAACCATGCATTATTGTTACTTTTTCGGTTACTTACAGGTTTAAACAGTTAGTTTCTCCTAGAAGAAAAGAAAGAAAAGTCACCTTTATCACAATGAACAATTCCACCCAAATCAATTCCAGTGATGATGCGAGGTGCTCAGAAGCCGTTTCTGTTTTCTTCACAACAGCAATGGCTGTAATCACCTTTGGCGATTTGATTGGCAACCTTTTGGTGTTTAGCACTGTGTACAAAAATCCAAGCCTTAGAACAAGCACCTACTTCTACTACGTCAACGTGGCGGTCTCTGATTTTATTGCAAGTCTTACGACCTGGTCACTGTACCTCACTGAAGAGATAATCACAAGCAAAGGAAGCCTAATTCAAGGTCCTCTGGCAACACCTGTATGCAAAGTAGGAATGTATGTTAGAATAGTGTCCAGTGTAGTATCCATTCTAAGCCTGGTGTTGATCGCTGTCGACAGATTCATCGCTACGGTAGCCACACTGCTGTCAAGCAAGATAAGAATAAGTCTGATGTTAGCAGCATGGTTCATAGCCATGGGCTATTGTGTACCAATGTTTTACTTTTACAAAGTTGAAGACTTTGGGGAGGAAACATTCTGCAGATTTGCATGGGACGACACTTTGGCGCTTGTAATCTACTACACAGCTGGCCTTATCATGCTAACTATTGCACCGTTAATTACTATAGTCATCTTGTATTCTCGCATCATGTACGCTTTAAGACAACGGCCTAACCCAGAATGCAGTGCAGGGAGCAGTATTTCTGAACAAAAGAGACGCAAGCAGAGCCAAAACATCATGAGAATTTTCAAATCGATCGTTATCGCTTATTGTGTATGTCTCGTTCCTTTTTTGGTTTATATGATTTTAAAGATGACTTTCGCCGAGCTTTTTAACAAAGATAAGTAGATTCTTGGGTTTTCATATTTTTTATTTCCGTCCCTCAGTTTAGCAATCAACCCAGTTATTCTGTTTTCATTTAGTTCTAATTTCCGTGTTACTTTGCAAGCCTTGTGTTCATCTTCATGTACTCTTGAAAAATTTCGATCGTGTTGCAAATGGAGAAATGGCTCAGTTTCGTCCCTCAACAAAAGCGTGGAATTACCAGTACTATCGAGATACAGAGAGAACGCTTGGAAAGAAGAGGACAGTGCAGAAAACAAGGACTTGAGTAAAATTTATCATTAAAATTGATACATTCCGTTTAAGAACTGACTACTCTGGCCGCTTGGTACTGACAAATGGAAAGATATCGGATAATTTATTTACTTAACTTAACTTTACAAAGGGTATAGCATGAGCAGGGTTGAGCGTGAAACAAATTCCACCCAGGGGTCCTTTTTAATATTGTAGACCATCAAACTTATAAAGCAAACAACGATAGGTTTACAGATCTCTGAATGAGTAACTACAAGCTGGGCCCGCTCAGGTTGGATGGCCAATTAACGTTATTAATCTCCAATTAAAAGTTACCCGAGGTTTTCATTTCGCTCGTTAAAAATGTCTTTGATAGCAAATTTTAAGTTAAAGGCAAGAAAAAGGCTAAGTCAAAACTGAGGGACAAAAATCTTTTCGAGAAACCTTTATTGGTTAGTATTTAAACTCGAATCAAAGTTCACGTTGATCCAGGATTAGCTTAATCGCACTTTGAACAACTGGGCCCTGAAGTTCAAAGGACAAGGTTTTAAGCTTAGCTTAATTACAACTAGCGAGAGAAAGAATAGAGGAATGCGAGAATTGTAACATAGGTCGGTTGTATTCGTATAAAATAGATTTTATTGGATTTTCAAGTGTTTTGTTTTTTACTGTCGGATAACATAATTATGATTTTTCGGGAGGCGGTTCACTGTAAATAAAAGCATTTAATATTGTAATTGAGAATGGTTGTGTTTATCATTATGTTCGTCTTCTTTTCGGATGTGTATTAAATGACAAAATTAGTGCGAACACGGAGCAACCAACATAAAAGATTGAACTATGCTTCTCTCCTTTTGTTGCAAATATTCACGTTCGTTTCCACGCAGTTACTTCATATTTCCCTCGCTGGATGACCTTAAGTGAAAATAGACGGCCTGCACTTGAATGAGTTGATTTGTCGCATAAACAAGAATAGAAATGCATAAAATAAAATAATCATCGGCCTTGTGGTTAAAATGGACAAAACAAACAAACAAAAGATCTATGAAGAAACCGAGTTTGAACCAAATCGCTCATTTACACTTTCTGGATCCGTGAGTTAGAACTCTCTATTTCTTTCTTTTTTCGCGTAAGATTTTCAAACGCGCGTTAGAAAAAAAACAACGTGACTGTTGAATGAGTGTGAACAGTAAAGTGGAGCCTGAACGTTTGCGAGCCGTAAACAGGGCCCATTTGTTCAAAGCTTGATTAAACTAATCCTGAATTAGTGCGAACTTTGATTCCAATTTAATTACTAACCAATAAAGATTCTTCAAAAAGATTTTTGGAGCTCAGTTTTGACGTTGACTTTCTATAAAAATTTGCTTTTAATTTAAAAACATTTTTAATGAGCCAGGTGAAAATTTCGGTTAACTTTTAAGACTTTTTAATTGTAGATTCTAGCGTTAATCGGCTTTTGAACAACAGGGCCCTGGTGCAGTTAATGAAGCAGCAGTTCAGTTTCAGTTTCGGTTTTGGTTTTATCTCTTCAATGTCGCTCGACTATCACGTGGTAAGCACGAAAAGCAGTGTTTTCGCGCAGTGAC